>NC_068396.1:32866117-32886117 GCF_023724105.1 Carassius gibelio | reverse complement strand
CCTGATCCACCCACACACAGAAACACACTGATTCAAGTGCAGCACATTGACTGAGTGAATGGATCTGGATGAATGAGTGAGTGAGTGACCTGTGAGCTGATCTCCAGTCTCTCTCTCTTCTCTCTCGAGTCTGACTGCAGACTGTCCTCTGCCTTCCTCTTACAGCACGAGGATGAGGAGGATGAAGAGGAGTCCATCTGTCCTTCAGCTGGTCGAGTTTCACTCTTCATCTCATCTGTTTATCCGCTGTTGATGATGCAGATGTTCTTCAGTTCCTCCTCCCTGGAAACTCTGATCCACATATAATCATGTTCTCGAATAACTAAAGCGCAGCGCGTTTCATCCCGGGCCTCATGACGTCAGTCTAGTGTAAATACAGCGATATAATCACGTCAAAGCACGAGAGGAAGCAACACGTGTGTCCGCTGATCTACAGCTCTGCGATCGATTAGCATTGTCTGATCCGCAGCTCTGCGTGCGATTACTGCCGCTCTCCACCAATCACAGGCGCCGCTGGGGGACGCGACCGGAAGCGCAGAAGAACAACGTTGTGCGGGTAGTTTAAACTATGAGTTTAAAACGGTGGGTGCTATATAATTAAAATTATGTTTTTGGATATTGAGTGTTTAGCGGTCAGTCTGTAGATGTGTGTATGTATGCAAACACTAAACTGTTCTATCATTACATTACAAAACTGCAAAAATTGCAGTTTTCAAACCGATTTCAAACTTGAGGATTCCTTAGTTTTAATATATATTGAACCAAAAACTATCATAACATATAGTTGATAATTCAGTGTCCTTTATTTTTGACAGAACATCCCATGATTTGCTAGCAGCCACTGGATTTGAACTTGTGTAGTAAAATAGGTTTTAAGTATTTCTGCGACTTTCTGTGCTGAATTCATTACATACCTTTCTATTAAAGTTATCTGACATTATCAAGATCTGCTTGTTCAGACAGTATAAGTACGAGTTATTCTCATATATTTTAGGTACAGCGAATAAACTTATAATGTGAGAAATGTTGAAGGTGTCTGAATAATTATTGGTTTGATTGTAGTTTATAATACTTTTGCTGCTAATTTACTTAAAGTCTGTATATATAATTCTTTATATAATATAATTATTTTAAATTCATTGTAATGCACCTTATAATTAATTGCATAATTGTAGTTATAATACATATAATATTTATGCATTCGTACAATGTAAACAATGTAATGCATTAAAGCAATCGATTCAATATGCAAAAAAGAATCTGCAAATATTGTATAATGCATTTTAACTTGATTCAATTATAAATGGATGCAATGTATTACAACGAACATTATGAATTACTTTTATAATACATTATGCACAGAGGCTTTAAACAGTAAAGTGAATGAAAACTCTTCATACAAATATACATTTCATTTTTAATATTTTCAAAACTTCAAAAAATAAAACACATGTGATGGATGGTCTTGGAACTCATTTTAGCATATATAGTATCATAGAGCATCATGGTCATTATACTATCGTAGAGCATCACTGTCACTATACTATCGTAGAGCATCACTGTCACTATTCTATCGTAGAGCATCACTGTCACTACTATCGTACTATACTATCATAGAGCATCACTGTCACTATACTATCGTAGAGCATCACGGTCACTATACTATCATACTATACTATCGTACTATACTATCATAGAGCATCACTGTCACTATACTATCGTAGAGCATCACGGTCACTATACTATCGTAGAGCATCACGGTCACTATACTATCATACTATAATATCGTAGAGCACCACTGTCACTAAACTATCGTAGAGCATCACTGTCACTATACTATCGTAGAGCATCACGGTCACTATACTATCGTAGAGCATCAATGTCACTATACTATCGTAGAGTATCACTGTCACTATACTATCGTAGAGCATCATGGTCACTATACTATGGTAGAGCATCACTGTTGCTATACTATCGTAGAGCATCACTGTCACTATACTATCGTACTACACTATCGTAGAGCATCACTGTCACTATACTATTGTAGAGGATCACTGTCACTATACTATCGTAGAGCAACACTGTCCCTATACTATCGTAGAGCATCACTGTCACTATACTATCGTAGAGCATCACGGTCACTATACTATCATACTATACTATGGTAGAGCATCACTGTCACTATACTATCGTAGAGCATCACTGTTGCTATACTATCGTAGAGCATCACTGTCACTATACTATCGTAGAGCATCACGGTCACTATACTATCATACTATACTATGGTAGAGCATCACTGTCACTAAACTATCGTAAGGCATCACGGTCACTATACTATCGTAGAGCATCACTGTCACTATACTATCGTAGAGTATCACTGTCACTATACTATCATACTATACTATGGTAGAGCATCACTGTCACTATACTATCGTAGAGCATCACTGTTGCTATACTATCGTAGAGTATCACGGTCACTATACTATCATACTATACTATGGTAGAGCATCACTGTCACTATACTATCGTAGAGCATCACTGTCACTATACTATCGTAGAGTATCACGGTCACTATACTATCATACTATACTATGGTAGAGCATCACTGTCACTATACTATCGTAGAGCATCACTGTTGCTATACTATCGTAGAGCATCACTGTCACTATACTATCGTAGAGCATCACGGTCACTATACTATCATACTATACTATGGTAGAGCATCACTGTCACTAAACTATCGTAAGGCATCACGGTCACTATACTATCGTAGAGCATCACTGTCACTATACTATCGTAGAGTATCACTGTCACTATACTATCGTAGAGTATCACGTTCACTATACTATCGTACTATACATTCGTACTATACTATCATAGAGCATCACTGTCACTATACTATCATAGAGCATTACGGTCACTATACTATCGTAGAGCATCACGGTCACTATACTATCATACTATACTATCGTAGAGCATCACTGTCACTATACTATCGTAGAGCATCACTGTCACTATACTATCGTAGAGCATCATGGTCACTATAATATGGTAGAGCATCACTGTTGCTATACTATCGTAGAGCATCACTGTGACTATACTTTCGTACTATACTATCGTATAGCATCACTGTCACTATACTATCGTAGAGCATCACTGTCACTATACTATCGTAGAGCATCACGGTCACTATACTATCATACTATACTATGGTAGAGCATCACTGTCACTATACTATCGTAAGGCATCACGGTCACTATACTATCGTAGAGCATCACTGTCACTATACTATCGTAGAGCATCACTGTCACTATACTATCATAGAGCATCACTGTCACTATACTATCGTAGAGCATCATTGTCACTATACTATCATACTATACTATGGTAGAGCATCACTGTCACTATACTATCGTAGAGCATCATTGTCACTATACTATTGTAGAGCATCACTGTCACTATACTATCGTAGAGCATCACTGTCACTATGCTATCGTAGAGTATCACGTTCACTATACTATCGTACTATACTATCGTACTATACTATCATAGAGCATCACTGTCACTATACTATCGTAGAGCATCACGGTCACTATACTATCGTAGAGCATCACTCATTATACTATCGTAGAGTATCACTGTCACTATACTATCGTAGAGCATCATGGTCACTATACTATGGTAGAGCATAACTGTTGCTATACTATCGTAGAGCATCACTGTCACTATACTATCGTACTATACTATCGTAGAGCATCACTGTCACTATACTATTGTAGAGCATCACTGTCACTATACTATCATAGAGCATCACTGTCACTATAGTATCATAGAGCATCACGGTCACTATACTAGCGTAGAGCATCACTGTCACTATACTATCGTAGAGCATCACTGTCACTACTATCGTACTATACTATCGTAGAGCATCACTGTCACTATACTATCGTACTATACTATCGTAGAGCATCACTGTCACTATACTATCTTAGAGCATCACGGTCACTATACTATCATACTATACTATCGTACTATACTATCATAGAGCATCACTGTCACTATACTATCGTAGAACATCACGGTCACTATACTATCGTAGAGCATCACGGTGACTATACTATCATACTATACTATCGTAGAGCATCACTGTCACTATACTATCGTAGAGCATCACTGTCACTATACTATCGTAGAGCATCACGGTCACTATACTATCGTAGAGCATCACTGTCACTAAACTATCGTAGAGTATCACTGTCGCTATACTATCGTAGAGCATCATGGTCACTATACTATGGTAGAGCATCACTGTTGCTATACTATCGTAGATCATCACTGTCACTATACTATCGTACTATACTATCGTAGAGCATCACTGTCACTATACTATCATAGAGCATCACTGTCACTAAAGTATCATAGAGCATCACGGTCAATATACTATCGTAGAGCATCACTGTCAATATACTATCGTAGAGCATCGCGGTCACTATACTATCGTAGAGCATCACTGTCACTACTATCGTACTATACTATCGTAGAGCATCACTGTCACTATACTATCGTACTATACTTTCATAGAGCTTCACGGTCACTATACTATCATACTATACTATCGTAGAGCATCACTGTCACTATACTATCGTAAGGCATCACGGTCACTATACTATCGTAGAGCATCACGGTCACTATACTATCGTAGAGCATCACGGTCACTATACTATCGTAGAGCATCACTATAGAGTATCACTATAACTGTACTATCACGATATAGATGTGTTACTGTATGTGTTACAGCCTGCAGACACACAGGACAGTCTCAGTGAGGGTGAGGTGGATGATGAAGACGCAGAGATGGCTCTGAAGAAGGAAGTGTCACGTTGTGTTCCTTCGCACTCAAGGAGTCGGTGACAGAATCAGATCATGAGCTCCATCAGAACACCTCACATTCAGGTCATAACTCTGAACTCCTGCGCATGCTGCCGGTCAGTGGCACGTGTAAAGTGTTTCCCGAGGACATGGAGAAGTTCCTGAGTGTGTTTCTGGAGCGCTGGTTCAGAGCACCGCAGCGAGCCACATATCAGATCTGCTTCAAAGCCAGAAACAGCAGCCACAAAAAGAGAGAGGAGGTCATTAAAGCTGTGGCCGGTACAGCAGGGGACGCGGACACACACACACACACACACACACACACATGTGCCTCATCTCTGTCTGTTCTCTGCTGGTGTCAGGTCTGGTGTTGAAGCTGAATCCACTGAATAAGGTGGATCTGACCAACCCTGAGTTCTCCATCATCATCGAGATCATCAAGACTGTCTGCTGCGTCAGCGTCCTCAAAGACTACACACTCTTCCGCAAGTATAACCTACAGGAAGTGGCCAAGGAGCCGGCCAATCAGAGCGCAGGCCCGGAGGAACCAGCCAATCAGAACACATGCCCGCAGAAACCAACCAATCAGAGCACAGGCCCGCAGAAACCAACCAATCAGAGCACAGGCCCGCAGGAACCAGCCAATCAGAACACAGGCAAGCAGGAACCAACCAATCAGAACACAGGCCCGGAGGAATGTGTGACTTAAGTGAATGTGTGTCACATGACTGTTTTTAAAATCATTTCTACACAGTGTGTGTGTTTTGTTCAGGTTTTTGTTTTTTCTTCTGTATGATGGTTGTTTATTTCCATTTTCTGTTCATTGTACTGGACTCTTGTGTCATTTTGGACAAATTTTCCTCTAAAAAGAAGACAGAGGTGTGGAAATTAAATAAATCAACTAAAATAACTTGTGTTTGTCATTCAACTTAAACGGTTTTGCTTTTATGATTAAAACATTTTACAGAAATACATTTCTCACAGCAGTAATGACACATTTCACATCTCTCTAAATAAATAACAAAAAAGTTATTGTGTGCTTATATGTATACATAATGTGACAGATATAATATGCATTGTGAAAAGTGCTTTACAAATAAACAAAACCAAGAGCAATAAAGCAAGTGCAAACTCAGACCCACTCAGACATTGTGTATTTTACATCTCATGGGAAAAATACTATTTAATGTTAGCTTATGATTTTTCTTTTGTCTAAATTGCTAAATTAATTTTATGCAACTAATACAAAACCTTTAACCTGTTAACTGTGACTCACATTTTTGAAGATAGACTTGAATGTGCATGATCCAAACCTACATTTTTATAATTCATGACTGAAAACAGTTTGTTACATGATATTGATGTACCATTTTCATGGTAATGCAATGTTTGAATTTAAAATGGGTTTCAAAGGATGAATTTTGAGATTTTTGGCTTTCCAGCAATATATAACTTCTGATGATTTCTGAAGTGTGATAGAGAAAAAGGCAACAAAGAAGAAGGTCAGAACTCTTGTTATGATGTAGGTTTTTGAGATGCACTCTTGCCATTAATTAATCTATTACTTTTCCTACATAATAAATAAATAATAAAAAAGATAAGATGTTTACTTTGGAGTCTTAGACCTTTCCAACGATATATAGTTTGTCATGATTAGATTAGATTTAATTGTAAAATAGTGAATTAATCGTAAGTGTCCCACCGAGGGGACAGGGATGGGTGAGTTATATATATATATATATATATATATATATATACATATATTACTTGAAATAATATAAAAATAAAGTTAAATAATAATAAATTGCATATGTAAATTCTAATTTATTTTGTATTTTGTTATTTTGTTTAGGACAGTTGTCAAAGCAACATTTCTAATTTTCATGTAATTAAAAAAAAGCCTAGAGAAAATTCATAAAAAATGAAACAAAACAACAAACACAATAAAATATAACATGAAAACTAATTCAAATATTAACAAAAATGGTATCTGAATAATAATTTGTACACATTTTTTTTTTTGTAAAGCATATTGAGAAGCTTTTTTATTTTTATTTTAATACGAAATATATTAGAGTGCTCATTGTAAGTGGTAGTAGAAGTAGTAGTGAAACACCATCAGATGTTCTTCATGAAGTCAGTGGAATGTTTCTGTTCCTGATGAGAGATCATCACGTCATGAATAACAGACAGGAGGGGTGTGTGTGTGTGTCTGTGAGTGTGTGTGTGTGTGTGTGTGTGTGTGAGAGAGAGAGAGAGAGAGAGAGAGAGTGTGTTTGTGTGTGTGTGTCTGTCTCTCTCTATGTGTGTGTGAGTGTGTGTGTGTGTGTGTGTGTCTGTGTCTGTGAGTGTGTGTGTGTGTGTGTGTGTGTGTGAGAGAGAGAGAGAGAGAGAGAGAGAGTGTTTGTGTGTGTGTGTGTCTGTCTCTCTCTATGTGTGTGTGAGTGTGTGTGTGTGTGTGTGTGTGTCTGTGTCTGTGAGTGTGTGTGTGTGTGTGTGTGTGTGTGTGTGTGTGAGAGAGAGAGAGAGAGAGAGAGAGAGAGAGTGTTTGTGTGTGTGTGTGTCTGTCTCTCTCTATGTGTGTGTGAGTGTGTGTGTGTGTGTGTGTGTGTGTGTGTGTGTCTGTGTCTGTGTCTGTGAGTGTGTGTGTGTGTGTGTGTGTGTGTGAGAGAGAGAGAGAGAGAGAGAGAGAGAGAGAGAGAGAGAGAGAGAGAGTGTGTTTGTGTGTGTGTGTGTCTGTCTCTCTCTATGTGTGTGTGTGTGTGTGTGTGTGTGTGTGTGTGTGTGTGTGTGTGTGTGTGTGTGTGTGTGTCCTGCTGCAGTACCGGCGGGGCTCGGCAGGCGGCAGTGCTCCGGCTCTCTCTCCCAGCAGCGGAAGCGGCGGAGCAGCGCTATGTGAGCTGAGTTCGGTGTGAGTCCGGTCACGGTGGTGCTGATGATGATGATGGACCCGCTGGACGCGGTTCTGGACGAGGTGGCGCTGGAGGGTTTGGACGGCATCAGTATCCAGACCCTGTGGCTGCGGCTGAGGAGTCGACAGCCCGAGTTCGGTCTGAATCTGGACCCGCTCAGTCAGCAGTTCATCTGGAGCTGCTTGATCCGAGCCCCGGAGATCCGCTTCTACCTGCTCCCGGAGAACCGGAGGACCGTCACCCTGCGCGACCGGTACCGCTTACTCTACACTGATAACTCTCGGTTTGAGCACCGAGTGTGTGTCTCTGTAACTGTTGCAGGTGTAGTCGCTTCAGTTGTTTAGCTTCTCCTGCACAGTGTAGTTAAGATGTGTGTCTGACGACAAACCGTTCAGCTGCATGACAGTCACATGTTCTGTTATATCTTATAAAATCAGAACAACACTAGTATTATCAGCAGCTGAAACTGGTTCACATCTCTGCATTATTACAATTAATGACTAACTCAGTGTTTGGAAATGTAGACTGATATTTCCTACTGACACACGACAGCAGAAGATACACAACTGACTTCAACCAGTTTCAGCTGCTGATAATACTAGTGTTGTACATTAGAGTGAGCAGACCGTAAGTGTGTGTGTGTGTGTGTGTGTGTGCTGAGGTTTGTGGAGGTGGACCGGGACACTGGGATCCACGAGATGCAGGAGGCCGACCCGGTGGACGTGTATCCGGTGAGTGTGGTGACGGAGGATCCGGCCGGTGTCCAGGGCTCCTGTCTGTTCTTCAGCGAGCGAGAGGATGTGAGCGATCAGATCCGGAGCGCTGATCCCGGAGCGCCGCTGACCCTGGAGCAGGTGCAGAGCCGGTGGAGCGAGCGGCTGGTGCTGGTGGCGTCTCAGGAGCAGAGATATCGAGCTCTGATCGGAGCCGAGGGAAACCCTGAGCTCAAGCTGCCCGACCTGTGCTACTGCATCCTGGAGAGACTGGGACGAGCTCGCTGGCAGGGAGAGCTGCAGAGAGACCTGCACACACGCATCTTCAGGTGACACACACACACACACACACACGCTGGCAGGGAGAGCTGCAGAGAGACCTGCACACACGCATCTTCAGGTGACACACACACACACACACACACGCTGGCAGGGAGAGCTGCAGAGAGACCTGCACACACGCATCTTCAGGTGACACACACACACACACACACACACACACACACACACGCTGGCAGAGAGACCTGCACACACGCATCTTCAGGTGACACACACACACACACACACACACACACGCTGGCAGGGAGAGCTGCAGAGAGACCTGCACACACGCATCTTCAGGTGACACACACACACACACACACACATACACGCTGGCAGAGAGACCTGCACACACGCATCTTCAGGTGACACACACACACACACACACACACACACACACACACACACGCTGGCAGGGAGAGCTGCAGAGAGACCTGCACACACGCATCTTCAGGTGACACACACACACACACACACACACACACACACACACACACACACGCTGGCAGAGAGACCTGCACACACGCATCTTCAGGTGACACACACACACACACACACACACACACACACACACACGCTGGCAGAGAGACCTGCACACACGCATCTTCAGGTGACACACACACACACACACGCTGGCAGGGAGAGCTGCAGAGAGACGCATCTTCAGGTGACACACACACACACACACACACACACACATGCTGGCAGGGAGACCTGCACACACGCATCTTCAGGTGACACACACCTGATCAGTCAGACAGTAATATATAAATGTGTTGTTTGAGGAGTATTTGTGGGCGCTAGCAGCCCTGTATGCAGCCGATGAGAGCAGGACGTGCAGCTGATGTGAGGGTGTTGTGTGATTGGTCAGAATGGATGCAGGGAAGATGCATTACCTGAGGAGGAAGCTGGATAAGGTCGGGCTGATTACGCTGCAGTCCCATGTGGCTCGTCTGCCCTCCGGAGCCCAGCAGCACTCGCTCCTTCTGCTGCTCAAGCGCTTCCACGTGGACAGGTCAGCACACGCACACGCATGACACGCCACACGCTGATGTCACAGGCTCGCTGACCCCGCCTCTGTCCTTCAGGAGGAGCAAGTACGACATCCTGATGGAGTCCACGTCTAGACTCCTGTCTGAGCTGCCAGAGAAGACCGGGATCATGGTGAAGCTGCGCGATCAGCTGGTGAGAGACGCATTCTCATCAGTCAGTCATCATGTTACACTTAACTGTACAGCTGTTATCATTAGTGTTTCAGATATCCTTATAGACTGTTAGAGTTATTATAACTGTAATGATATTAATTAATATAACAGTTATATGTGTTGTTATCGTTATTGTATTTATTGTAATGGCTGCAGTTGTCTTTATAGTAATCATTGTATCTTTATTTTTATCATTACAGTTATTGTTATAATTATTATTTTTATAATTATGATCACTATAATAATACTTATAACGATAGCTATTACTTTAAGGACAATGATAATGGTAACAATAACTATAACATTAATGAGAGCTGTAACGATAACCATAATATGACTATAATGATAACTAACAAACTATGACAATAATGATAACTATCTATACTGATAACGATAACTATAATAATAATTATAGCTATAACAATAACGATAAATATGTCTAATTATACTATATATAACTATAACTGTCTGTATTGATAAGGATAGCTAACAATAACTATTTCTATAATGATAACGATAACTAACAATAACTATAGTTATTAATGGAAACTTTAATAAAAAGAACTATAAAATGACTACAATGATAGTTACTAACAATAACTAATGATAATGATATCTATTACACGCGATAACATAAACTATAACTATAAAGTTAAGAATAACTGTAATGATAACCTTAGTGATATTGGTAGCTATAATAATAACGATAGTTATGATATGACTATAGCGATAACTTACTATAATAGGCAAGGCAAGTTTATTTATATAGCACATTTCGTACACAAAGGTAAATCAAAGTGCTTTACATAAAAAAGTGAAATAATCATGAACAAAAATAATAACAAAAATAAAAACAAGCAATTTTAAAACTTTGAAATGATAAAAAATTGACTCATTTAAAAAACATTTAAAACAGTTAAAATATAAAATGTTTAACTTTTACATAAAATACAGTGAATATGTAAAATACAGTGCAATCAGTTCAGACATCGCACAGTGCTCATTTAACATAACATAATTTATAACTATAATGACTATAATGAACGTAAATAACAATAACGATACCTATAAGAACGATAATTATAATAAGACCATAATTATAACAATACTTGTAAGAATAACTACAGAAATAACTATAATGTTTCAAATCATATCTGCAATAATAACTGACAATACGATTAGCATTAGCATTAGCGATGATAGCTGTAATGAGGCCTGTAAAGGTGATGATGTCATCTCTCGTGTGGTGTTGTTGTGTGTAGCGTGTGAGCGACCGCACGTTCAAGCGTGTCTATCAGTACATGTTAGCGGCGAAGATGGTGAGCGTGGTGAGGATCGCCCTGAAGGAGCTCGACCCTGGCGGAGGACCCTTCAAAACACAGCGAGGTCAGAGGTCACGCGCCGCACCGTCGCTCGTCTGATTGGAGCAGGCGCAGTGCTGTGTACTGACGGCTTCGTGTGATTGGTTGTCAGGCACTGAAGTGTTCGTGCGCTGTCTGAAGCTAGTGAAGCCGTACGGACAGAAGGAGGTGGAGGAAGATGAGGACGACGAGAACAACGATGAAGACGGCGATGCGTCAGCCAAGAGGAACGTCCTCGGAGAGCCGCGCATCATCGAGCGTGACATGCTCACGCAAGCCTACGACATCGGTCAGACCGTCCACTACTCACCACTGACTATAAACATCAATCTTCAGTCAGACTATAACAATAACAGATAACTGATAACTATTGCAATATTAACTAATTCATGTTAAGATAACCGTAACGCTAACGATAATATCTATAACGATAACTGTTAACGATAATACGTATAACGATACCTATAATGTTAATGATCATATTGTAAGTAATAGTAATAATGATAACTGTAACGTTAATGATAGTTTTATATTATTGCTAATGATAATTTAAGTTATAGTGATAACTATAACTCTATTAATTGTTATGATATTTATAATGATAACACTGAATATAACGTTAACTATAAAAGTAACTATTACGATAACTGCAGTGTTAATGAAAAATAGTTGTCATTTTTGTTAACATTTCAATTGCATTTATTCTTACACTTACATTATCATTATTATTTTCATGAACAATAACTAAACTGTTATCAATAATGCTAACTATAATATAAACGGTAATATGGTAAGTTATAGTGATAACGATAAAGGATGCTATATTAGCGTGCACATCATGGATGATAGTGTTGTGTTTGTTGTAAGTGCCATCTGTAGTTTTGTCGTTGTAGCTGTGTTTGTGGTGTGGACTATTGTCCAGGTTTACAGTAGTGGGCGTGTCTGAGTGTGTGTGTGCTCTGTGATTGGCTGCTGCAGTGGTGTCGACCGGGACCAGAGGGATCTCTCAGTCAGTGCTGCGCGGACGCCTCAACATCGGGAAACTGGAGGGACGCATGATCTGCAGACTACTGGAGAGAATCAACATGATCAAGGTAACAGACGCCTGACTCTCACACAGCTCACAGCATAGTGAAGAAACAACACTGCACTCCTGCTCGTGTGTGTGTGTGT
The DNA here is from genome assembly GCF_023724105.1 of Carassius gibelio. Taxonomy (NCBI): domain Eukaryota; kingdom Metazoa; phylum Chordata; class Actinopteri; order Cypriniformes; family Cyprinidae; genus Carassius; species Carassius gibelio. Next base: position 32,873,563 of record NC_068396.1, on the reverse strand, counting down.
GTGTGTGTGTGTGTCAGGGCTTCATGGAGGACGAGGGCCGCCAGAGGACCACCAAATACATCAGCAAGCTGTTTGTGGAGCAGAGCCAGCTCAACCAGCAGTTCACTAAAGAGCGGCAGCGCAGCCAGCACCTGCGCGTCACACACCTCGCCGAACCCCAGGAACAGGAAGTGCAGGAAACACCGCAGAAAACACACACACCCCAGCAGCTAAAGCAGTCCAAACTCAGCTTCAAAAAACAGCCCGCGCCCCCCAAAAGTGAGTGACCAATCACAGCTGGTGTGCTTGTTAACTACAGAGATTTCATTTGTGCTTGTTTTGTTCAGAGAAGCCCCCTGCGCGAGAGGGCGGGGCTAAAGCCTCTCAGAAGGCGGAGCCTGTTGACTCTGCCCCCAGCACAAGCGACAGCCAATCACAGCAGCCCGAGAACACCCAGCCGGTGATCGAGGAGGTGCTGACGGAGGTCAGTGTGAGGCTGTGAGAACGCTAACACATGCTATATAAAATATATATATATTAGTATTAACAGGATTAAGAAAATAAAATAACTGACATGGGAAAATGACGTCGGTTAGGAGTTCTGAATTTCAGTTTTTAATTCTGTTCGATGAATCGTCCAGCCCTAATGTTAAAGCTCTGGATCGATGTTAGCTGGTGTGTGTGAGTTTGGTGGAGCAGGTTTATTATGTCCAGGCGACTGACGGTGTGTATCTCAGCAGAAGCCGAAGAAGGTGGAGATCCACGAGACGTATCGTCTGCTGAAACGCAAGAACATGATCATCGAGACCGTGCGCTGCAGCAAGATCATCGAGGGCTTTTACACGTAAGAGTCTCGTGCTGGTGCTCCTCACTCGCTGGAGACACCGCAGACCAACAGACCTGAGTGTGTGTGTGTGTGTGTGTGTGTCAGGCTGCAGAAGCTGCTGACGGAGGAGGAGAAGAAGGACGGCATCAACACTAAAGTGTGTAAGAAGAGCGTGGTGAGGCTGACCCGCTCGCTGTCTCGAGAGGGTCTGCTCAAACTCTACCGCACCATCGTCATACAGGACGGGGTTCAGAAGAAGGTGCACAGAAGACATCTCTCTCTCTCACACACACACACACACACACACACACACACGCTCAGCTGCTGATACACTCCTGTATGTTGTGAATGCTCAGGTGGAGTTCGTGGTTCACCCGTCTGTGACTCCTGACGATCCGCTGGTCAAGAGTGCCATCGATCAGATCCGCCTGCGTATGTCCAGCTCTGCCTCGGGCGCCCGGTGAGAGAGAACACATCCCACACACACACACACACACACACACACACACTCACACGTCTTACTCATACTAACAGCAAGCCTCTGTTGTGTAGCACTTTGTTTGACTTTGTTTGACAAAAAATAAAATGATTTTTAATTTGATCAGAATAAATTGTTATATGCCTTCATCTGATGTTGAAAAAGTAAAGAACATTATTTTATACGGCCCTATTTATTGTTTAAAAAAAGGACCCTAATACAAAATACGTTTTAAAATACAGGCCTGTGGCTCCTAATTTATATTAGAAATGCTGTTTACTGTTCATTTGTAAATATATTCAATGTTTGTAATAAAAAAAAGTAAAAAAACAAAACGTATATCTATATATAAAAATCAAGAATCAAATCGAGAGCTTGTGAATCAAAATCCAATCAAATCGGGACATCTGAATGGATATCCAGCGCTAATTAAAGTGACAGTAAAGACATGTATAATGTTACAGAAGATTTCTATTTCTAATAAATGCTGTTCTTCTGAACTTTCTGTTCATCTGTGAATCCTGAAAAATAAACGGATCACAGTTTCCACAGAAATATTGAGCAGCACAACTGTGTTCAACACTGATAATAATCTTCATGTGTCTTGAGCAGTAAATCATCATATTATTCTGATTTCTGAAGATCATGTGACACTGAAGACTGGAGGAATGATGCTGAAAATACAGCGGAGCATCACAGAAATAGATTACACTTTAACACAGATTCACACAGGAGACAGATGAATTAAATCACAATAATATTTGAGAATTGTTACACTATTTCTGATCAAATAAACAGAGCCTCGGTGAGCAGAGGAGACTCTTCGAGAGGCATTGATTGACTGTGTGTGCTCTCTTCTTCACGTCAGTGTTGAGCCACCGCCTGAGAAGCCCAAGCCCAGCGCCCCGGAGGAGAAGGAGAATAAAGCATCACGAGCATCTAAGAACAGTGGGCTGAGAAAAGTGTCTGAGCAGATGGGTGTCAAAGCGCTGAAGTCCTTCCGGCCGGTTCTGGGTAAGTGAGCTGATCTCACACAGCAGACACACACTCGTCCAGCGCTTCGACTCTCGCTCACTCTGTGTGTCAGTTCCAGGACTGGGCCGCTCCATGGGCTTCCTGCCGAAGATGCCCCGCCTGCGCATGGTGCACTCCTTCCTGTGGTACCTGATTCACGCCCATCCGCTCAGACAGTGTGACCCTGAAGCACCGCCGCCGCCGGGGGAAGATGCCTGCGCCACTGAAGACCAGTTCAAGGGTGAGTGTGAGGTCAGGTGAGGCGTGTGAGAGACGAGACTCTCCCAAACACTCTGTGTGTGTGTGTGTGTGTGTGTGTGTAGTGTACGTGAAGGAGAACAGCTGGAAGAGGTACGTCCCTCCCATCCCGCTGCACAAGGACTACGGCTTCGGCTGGGCGCTCATCAGTGACGTGCTGGTGTCTCTGCCGCTCAGCGTCTTGGTGCAGGTCGTCCAGGTCAACTATCAGGTACAAACACAATTATTAATTATTAATTTGATTTATAATTAAACAAACATAATGATATGTTAAATATGCATTGTGTGATAATGTTGTGTTTAGGTTGAGGGTTTGGATGAGTACCTGAAAGATCCAGTGAAGCAACATTATCTGATCCGATTCCTGCCTTCTGAGATCAAACGACAACTGCTGCACAGGAGGTACACACACACACACACACACACTCATACTAACACACACACACACACACACTCATACTAACACACACACACACACACGCCAGCTACAGGAGAACAGCTGACGGTGAAGTCGTTGTAAGTGCTGTGATGATGCTGATGGTTCTTCACACAGGAAGTACATCTTCAGTTTCCACGAGAGTCTGCAGCGGTTGTGTTTCATGGGTCTGCTTCAGTTTGGACCCACTGAGAAGTTCATGGATAAAGACCAGGTGAGCTCGCCTGGGTCACATGATCACTGCAGAGGAGACGCTCGTCATGACTCTGTGTGTGTGTGTGTGTGTGTGTAGGTCTTTGTGTTCCTGAAGTCGAAGGCCAGTATCGTGGACACAACGGTGTGTGACCCGCACTACAACCTGGCCATCGAGAGCCTGCGTCCGTTCGAGAGGAGACACTACGTGTTCAAGAGCGCGCAGGACGTGGAGAACTACTGGTTCGACCTGCTGTGTGTGTGTCTCAACACACCTCTAGGTACAAACACACCGCTGACATTAACACAGTCACTCTGATCGGTTCAGTGAGCTGCGGATGACCTCCGTACCACACAAACACAACTACATCCACATTTAGTCATTTAGAAGAGACATTGTTTCTCAAGTGACTTACAAATGAGGACAATAGAAGCAATCAAAATCAACAAAAGGGCAATGATATTCAAGTGCTAAACAAGTCTCAGTTAGCTTAACACAGTACACGCATCACGGTTTTTAATATAACAGGAAACAAGTAGACAGAATAATAAAAGAATGAACGCTTTGAACAGCGTTCTCTTCCTCAATACCACAACAGAAGTGCCCTTGAGCAAGACACTGAACCCTCGGCTGCTCCCGGCTCCTGGATATATAGATGTGTTCATGATGCTTGCATATTAAGTCAAGTCACCCGTATTAAAGCTTTAATCAAAATACAATGCGTCAAAGCACTGAACAACATTCATTAGGAAAACAGTGTCTCAATAATGCAGAATGATAGTTAAAGGCAGTTCATCATTGAATTCAGTGATGTCATCTCTGTTCAGTTGAAATAGTGTCTGTGCATTTATTTGCAATCAAGTCAATGATATCGCTGTAGATGAAGTGACCCCAACTAAGCAAGCCAGAGGCGACAGCGGCAAGGAACCGAAACTCCATCGGTGACAGAATGGAGAAAAAAACCTTGGGAGAAACCAGGCTCAGTTGGGGGCCAGTTCTCCTCTGACCAGACGAAACCAGTAGTTCAATTCCAGACTGCAGCAAAGTCAGATTGTGCAGAAGAATCATCTGTTTCCTGTGGTCTTGTCCTGGTGCTCCTCTGAGACAAGGTCTTTACAGGGGATCTGTATCTGGGGCTCTAGTTGTCCTGGTCTCCACTGTCTTTCAGGGCAGTAGAGGTCCTTTCTAGGTGCTGATCCACCATCTGGTCTGGATACGTACTGGATCCGGGAGACTGCAGTGATCCTCTGATCTGGACACAGACTGGATCTGGTGGCCACGGTGACCTCGGAATAAGAGAGAAACAGACTAATATTAGCGTAGATGCCATTCTTCTAGTGATGTAGAAAGTACGGTGTTATGTGAAGTGTTCCGGTTCCAGTTTACCTAATTAATGCAGCCTAAAAATCCTTTAACGGATTTGGATATTAAAAGCATATTAGTATGTTATGTGTATGCCAGGTTAAAGAGATGGGTCTTTAATCTAGATTTAAACTGCAAGAGTGTGTCTGCCTCCCGAACAATGTTAGGTAGGTTATTCCAGAGTTTAGGCGCCAAATAGGAAAAGGATCTGCCGCCCGCAGTTGATTTTGATATTCTAGGTATTATCAAATTGCCTGAGTTTTGAGAACGTAGCGGACGTAGAGGAGTATAATGTAAAAGGAGCTCATTCAAATACTGAGGTGCTAAACCATTCAGGGCTTTATAAGTAATAAGCAATATTTTAAAATCTATACGATGTTTGATAGGGAGCCAGTGCAGTGTGGACAGGACCGGGCTAATATGGTCATACTTCATTTTCTAATGTCTAACGTGGCTTTCTAAGGAAAGATTGCGATCAAGTAGCACACCTAGGTTCCTAACTGATGACGAAGAATTGACAGAGCAACCATCAAGTCTTAGACAGTGTTCTAGGTTATTACAAGTAGAGTTTTTAGGCCCTATGATTAACACCTCTGTTTTTTCTGAATTTAGCAGTAAGAAATTACTCGTCATCCAATTTTTTATATCGACTATGCATTCCATTAGTTTTTCAAATTGGTGTGTTTCACCGGGCTGCGAGGAAATATAGAGCTGCGTATCATTAGCATAACAGTGAAAGCTAACACCATGTTTCCTGATGATATCTCCCAAGGGTAACATATAAAGCGTGAAGAGTAGCGGCCCTAGTACTGAGCCTTGAGGTACTCCATACTGCACTTGTGATCGATATGATACATCTTCATTCACTGCTACGAACTGATGGCGGTCATATAAGTACGATTTAAACCATGCTAATGCACTTCCACTGATGCCAACAAAGTGTTCAAGTCTATGCAAAAGAATGTTGTGGTCAATTCACTAAGATCCAATAAAACTAATAGAGAGATACACCCACGATCAGATGATAAGAGCAGATCATTTGTAACTCTAAGGAGAGCAGTTTCAGTACTATGATACGGTCTAAATCCTGACTGGAAATCCTCACATATACCATTTTTCTCTAAGAAGGAATATAATTGTGAGGATACCACCTTTTCTAGTATCTTGGACAGAAAAGGGAGATTCGAGATATAATCTATGATCTATAATTAACTAGTTCTCTGGGGTCAAGTTGTGGTTTTTCAATGAGAGGCTTAATAACAGCCAGTTTGAAGGTTTTGGGGACATATCCTAATGACAATGAGGAATTAATAATAGTCAGAAGAGGATCTATGACTTCTGGAAGCACCTCTTTTAGGAGCTTAGATGGTATAGGGTCTAACATACATGTTGTTGGTTTAGATGATTTAACAAGTTTATACAATTCTTCCTCTCCTATAGTAGAGAATGAGTGGAACTGTTCCTCAGGGGGTCTATAGTGCACTGTCTGATGTGATACTGTAGCTGACGGCTGAATGGTTACAATTTTACCTCTAATAGTATCGATTTTAGAAGTAAAGTAGTTCATAAAGTCATTACTGCTGTGGTGTTGGGAAATGTCAACACTTGTTGATGCCAACTAGATGTGGCACAATATTTGGAAGAGGCTAATGTATTATTCTGAATGTGTGTGTGTGTTTCAGGTGTGGCCCGGCAGCGTCCCAGTGAAGGTGCAGCGGAGACGGAGGAGTCTGATGTTGTCATGGCAACGGAGAGCAACTCCAGGCTTCTGTACACACTACAGTGAGTCAGCCACTCTGATTGGCTCAGGCTGGACTGTCTGTCGTCTGATTGGCTGATGTTATGTGCTGTTGTGTTCCTTTGCTAGGGGCAGCTGTGAGGTGGTGGATGACGGTGTTACCCCTGGTGATGGACATGGCGCCGGCGGACTCGACTCTTCCTTCTACAGCCATCTGAAGCGCAACTGGACCTGGACCAGCCACCTGATGAACCCCAGCAAACAGGTACACACACACACACACACTCACTCACACACACACACACACACTGAGCTGGGGTCAGCAGTGGTGTGTTAATGTGCTTGTGATGTTTCAGAGCACTGGAACCCAAGAGATAGGAACCCATCACACGGTCAGACTGAGGAACTTGCTGTCCAAACTCCCCCCGCCCAAACCTGCCACGCTCACCGGTAACACACACACACACACACACACATTCTAGTCTCCTGCTCTCTCACACGGAAGTGACTCAAACTGTAATTCATCAACTGGCCAGTAGAGGCAATCCCATAGACTCAAGATGTTAAAACGCTCCACTCAACAGCAGAAAAAAACATGTTTACAGCGCATATATATATAATTAATAATAGTTTAATGTAATTTATTCTTAGCCTGTATGATTTAATAATCACAGAAGACTTATGGCTATTTAGCTTAATTCCGAACAGTTTTTTTGAAGCAGTAAGAAGCGTAAGATGGTGTTATATCAGATTATGTGACTGGTCTCTGTGGTGTTGTCAGCGGCTCAGAGCGGCGTGAAGGTGGCGCCCCCTGCTGTCCTGGAGGAGGAGGTGCGCACCAGCTCAGAGCCGTCCAGCAGGAACCAGGAGGTGCGCGGAGGACGAAACCTCAAACGCAAGAGAGACAAGAAGGAGAGCAGCAAACCCCCCTGCAAGAAGAAGAGAGGTCAGTCACGCTAGCAGGACATTAGCGCTGAACAGTCCTGAAGTCACGTGATTAAACTGTGTGTGTGTGTGTGTGTCAGTGCGCGCGAGCAGACGGAGTCAGGCTCAGGACGAGACGGACCGCCACGCTCTCCTGCAGATGACCAGACAGAGAGTCACCTGGACACACATGGAGGACAGCCTGCTGATGCTGTGCCGCGTCGCCAGCCACTTCCTC
>NC_068396.1:32773617-32861117 GCF_023724105.1 Carassius gibelio | reverse complement strand
CCAGACGGAGCTGAAGGAGCTGCTGATCTGGACACACAGTGAGTCACACTCTTTATAGCATTATAGTTGTTGAAGCGCTTGATCAGAGTCCTGAGAGAGGCTGTGTGTGTGTGTGTGATGCAGTGATCCGAGCGCTCTCTCTCTCTCTCTCTCTCTCTCCGTCAGCGGGTCGCTGCGGTTCGTCAGCCGGCCGTGGCGTGTGGTGGACGGCTCGCTCAACCGGCCCGTGTGTAAAGGCATGCTGGAGTCTCTGCTGCTCCACATCATGTCCAGCCCGGCGCTGCTGGAGGCTCAGCTGCTGCAGCACTACAGTCAGGTGCTCCAGCCGGTGGTGGTGCTGGAGCTGCTGCAGGTGACCTACACCCCTACACCTCTACACCACCCTCACAGACATTCGTTTTAATACACCACAAAAGTGTATATCACTAAATAGTTATTTTTCACCAGTGTCAAAGTCATAAAAATATAAAACTAGCCTAATTACTAATAATAATAAACTCACACTCACTGAAGACAAGGAAACAGTCAACGATTAAGAAAGAAACTAATTACAGCAATAGGAAATAAAAACTAACAGATGTATATATTTCTTCTTTTTAAAGTAATAAAACTGATTTAGTCTGGAGCAGTGAGAGTTTGATTAGCATGAATGACAGACAGCAGGAATATTAGACTGCTGTCACTTTAAGAGCTTCCTGGACTCAGTGTACTGTTACACGTGTTTTCTTTCTCTTACGACCTCTTGTGTTTACCAGGATACTTGCAAAGATGGTATTTTGACACACCAAGGTTCGTTCAAAGCCACTGACGCCAACGCCACATGAGCATTTAACCGTGATGGAGACAGTAGTCCAAAACTCTTGTGTCTGTGTAGTGTCTTGGCCACTTCACATGTTCTCAGAGAAGTGTGTGTGTGTGTGTGTGTGTGGTCAGGTCCTGGTGGATGTGGGCTGCGTGAGGAAGCGCTACACCATCCAGCAGCACAAACCGTCGCTCTTCTCCAAGCCCAGAGCGCCGCAGGTCAAAGGTCAGGCCGAGGTCAGTCTGAGGGACGCTGGGACGGTGTTTTACGAGCCGACGGTGGACTGTGTGCTCAGACTGGCGCGGGTCTTTCCTCACGAGCTCAACTGGAACAGATGGGTGCAGCTGTGTCTGCGCTCGTGAGACGAACTGTGTTTTAATATCATCATCTGTTCATACGTCTAAACAAAGACTTCTGTCCATGATGTGCCACTTCAGTTCAACATGTTCCTGGAGCAGCCAGCTGGTTTTATTTTTTTATTTTGAGAGATAACCGTGAAGAAATGCTGAATGTGAATGATTCAGAGGAAGAGGATCTGAAGCGGCTCGAAACAGATCAATTACATAATCAATGAGAAATAATTGTATGTAAAGGTCTCCCTCTGAGAAATAGCTTTATTTTAGACATTTTGGAGGTTAATCATACCACATTTGTTTAAAAGTTTACTTTAGTTTTAAGCTTGTATGTTTCATTCTTACTAATAAACAGCGTGGAAGAGCTTGTGAAAATATATCTTGTCAAGCGTGTTTGTCAGACACCACACACATCAGATGCATTTCTGCAGACTTCAGTCTCTTCAATCAAACTTTTATTCCTACAGATGTTAATCTCATTTCTCCTGGTCTTACCGTCACACAGCCAAACCCCTAAACATGGCTGTTCTGGGAGCCAGCAGGCCGTTAAAGCTGAGCTCTAGAGGAGTCTGTGTAGAGAGAGACGGTTTCACTGTTTCACAGCAGTGATGCAGAAACACATGATGCTAATGTTTACAGCGTTTCTGCAGGTCTGAGAAACCTCTTTATTCACACTTACACCAAGTCTAAAAAGCTCTTAAATCAGAGCAGAATGTCTTCAGATCATGCGGTCGAATGTATATCTTCCTCAGTGTTTTTGTTTTCCGGTTAAAATATCTAAAAAGTCCTTAAATCAAGATGCATGAATGTAAAATAAATCCTGGAAAAGTTTTACATTTAAGTTATTCTTAAAACAAGAATATCCATATGCTATCTAGTGTTTGTCAGCAGATATATTCAAGCCTTAAGCTTGGTCTTTTGTAAAATAAAGAAAGGAGCTGATATTGATTAAATTTTCCAGACTTTAAAGTGTTGCTAATAAAGTCATAGTGTTTATCACTAGACATTTACAATTAGAGAATGCAATCTCTTAGCTTGTCTTTACTGGACATTATAAACCTTTAAAAATAACTCTTAAATGTATCTTAAACCTGGCAGAAACCGTGTATGTTAATCCAGATTACATGTACAGCTTCATGTGAGCTGTAGGAGTCTCACCTGAGTCTGGTCACACACATGCTCAGTTTTCCCTTCTGTCTGAGAGTCGACCATCAGCTGCAGGAAGTCCACTCGCTTCTGCAGGAAGTGAGAAACATGCTCTGGTGACAGCTTCATTTAAAGGCTCACATCTGTCTGTTCGTGTGAAGTGTTTGTCGTACCTTCTTGTGGTCCTTGGCCACTCTTTCGGACTTGATCTTCTTTAAGGCAGCGTAGAAGAAATCTGTCACAGATGTCGGGAAGAAGGCATAATCCATTTTGTCCAGGACAGGGGTGATGAAAGGAAATAAAGCTGGGGAAGACATTGAAAAAGATTCTTATTACATTTTTGAAATGCAGGATGTTTGCAAAGTACGTTAGCTTTTTAAAAACCTGTACCTGGACGATCAACACGATGCTGTTCGTCACTAACAAACCAGCGAGTTCTCATCGATGCCACAGTATTGAGCAGCGCATGGATGTAAAAACCACCAATTCAAGATCAAATGGGATAACCTTTCACAAGTAGGAATGTGTCGATTTGTGTTTAACTATTTTTATTTTTATTAATTTGGTATGTTTCAGTTTGGGGTGATGTGTTAATTATGTGTTAAATGAGTAATACACTATATATAAGGCCAGACCTATGTGTCATCTTACACTCCGTAAATCTAAATATTTGATCAAATGAGTGAGTGAATGATTCAGTGACTCGTTCACACAAGCTGTCTTTGTTTCTGAATGCATCAGAATGTTTCTCTCTAAAACTAGTTTCTGAAATCTCAAATCAATGCTTAGATTAATTAGATTAATGAATTGGTACGTCATGTAGCCTACACCATTGGTCACTGTTCTAATATGGCAGCCCACAGAGATTTCTGTGTGTTCTGTTGAGACTTTACCGATGGTCAGGAAGAGAGGGCTGAACAGGTCAAACTTCAGCATTTTCTTGATGTTGGTCACAAATGGGTCTTTAGGGTTGTTGAGGGAGTCGATGTCGACGCTGAACGCTGTACTGGTCACCACATCCATACTGTACGCCCCGAAGAACCTGAACACATGCGGACCACAGAGAGATATTGCTCAGTTACTTTGAGCAATATATTCTTCTCTTAGTCGTGATTTTTACAGTCCACTGGTGTATTAATGACCATCACCAAAAGCAAAGAATGGTAACACTTTATTTCAAGATGTCCTTGTTACACATTACATGTACTTTACATTACGAGTCACTATTAGTGAGGTATTTGAGCACCTGTGCTCTGGTGATTAAAATGTAGTCATATTATTATCATTATCTGTTCAGATTAGAAGAAGCCATGACTCATGATATTAGTTAGACTCACTCTGTAATTTCCACGGCTTCTCCTCACGTTGCTGTTTTCCCCAGATTATCAACCAGAGTGTGAGAGTGAGTCTTCATGATACCGAACATCTAGAGCGAGGATCGCCAGTATATTATCACCATCATCATCAACTCATCTGAATCAGTAATGTCTGGACAATGCTCCAGGAAATGCCTCTTTCATATTTTAGTCTATCAAACACACACACACTTCAGCTTCAATGATTCTGTAGGTCAAACTATTATTTTTTCTTTCTGAACTGAATTTGTTGGTTCAATGATTACTTCAGGTAAGTTATTAAATAACTACAGTTGTTAATCTTGTTAACTGTTCAAACACAGATGAAGCATCAGTTATCTAATGTGTATCACTTGCTCTGAGCAGCTCAGCATGAATGAATCTGTAGTACAAATGACTAAATCTTGAGCTGAAATCTTGTCACTATTGTAACATGTAATCACTACAGATATTAACTGTTCGAGGACTATTGCATGAGGAGGACACAGATAAAGATAACAGAATAAAGCATGAATTAAGTATAATGTGAATCATTTGCTCAGTTCAGCTCCAGTCTGGGTTTCTCTCTCAGACGACTGATGGTTTATCTGTGGCATTATTAAACAGAAGAAGACATGTAAGTGACTCCAGACTCACGCACCTCCTTTAACCTCCCGCTGGTGAAGGAGGGCGAGAGGACGCTGCGGATCCTCCTCCAGTCGTCGTCTTCTACGATGGACACGGTGTCGTTATTATTATTAGAAAGAATCTAATTTTCTGCTCAAGTCCCTCTGTATTTTATAGAGCCCCAAAGTGGACACGGTGATTGAAAACAATTGTTTGCAAAACTTTTGCATTTTCTAGCTTTGTAGTCATATATAACCTTTCCTTTTTGACCATCAGCAAGGTCCATCACTCTACATTCAATGCAGATCAAATCAGTATTTGACGAGGCTGATTTAATTTCAGATGAAAATTAGTTTACCCTTCTGTTGGTGAAGAGAGAGTAGCATTCTTTAACCAGGATGGTTTTGATGATGGATAGGTCCATGATGCACAGAACAGGCTGCCTCGCATCGTAAATACTGCCAAAAAAAAACCCTCTTGATTTCAGAAGGATTTCTGTTCTCGTCTGTTCTAATCATGAATTCAGTGCAACTGTATAAATTATTCACTTCCAGAGACGTGATTCATTGAAGCTCTCAGGATCACAGAGTTTCAAACATGTTCATCATTTCATTGTTATTGAATAATTTGAGTTTGTGAACCAGATGATCACATTCTTTCATAGCTACATCATTTAGTCTCACACTCACCTCCAGACTCGTCCATACTTCTCGAAACACTCCACATCGAAAAGATGAACACCCTGAAAGAGCAGGTTATGATAAGACACTGAGAGCAGAGGAGACGAAGCTGAAGTGTGCTGGAGATCATCCATTCATTAGAGCGGATGAATCTTTAGTTAAGTCAAACTTCAGGAGCTCATCATGGGTCAGTGTTTGCTCGAACACACAGCTCACCTTTCTATATTCCAGCATGGTTCCGAAGAACGGCAGAGGTTTGGGCCCCGGGATGCCCAGCTTCTTGAAGACACCATGAGGCCAGGATCCATATCTGGAAATTACATCAGAATCTTTTAAGACAGATGTTATGACATCAGCAACAGTCACGTGTTTGAGAATCACTTTCTTCTGCTACGAAGTGTGTCCACAGACACTGTTTACTGAATCATCCCCATACAGAAATGTATTATATGACATATACATGTATATCCTGTATCAAGACTTTTACTATCTATGTGTTACCAATAAAGCTGTATCATTTTCACATACATGAAAAAAATTTAATACTTCTGGTCATTATCTGGGTAGGTGAGCAATATTACAAAATATAAAACCCCCATAGTAAAATGTGTATACAGGTATGTACATATTTTAATATCTATATTCTGAAATTTATGATATTGTTTGTTGCAAGTGTCAACGATATATATTTTATGCAAATTTAAAAAAACATGCATGCCAAAAATCTGTATGCTTTTGTAATATATCTAATACATGACATTCATGCCCCAAAATGTATTACACATTCATATTGAAAACATAGATATTTGTATGGACTAGATATGCATGTTAATATATGAAATTATTTCAGTTTTATGTTCCATGTTTTTGATTTATATGACAATGTATCTCATATGTATCACGCTGTCAGTCTCTGTTTTCCTGGGTGTTCCCTAGTGAGCTCACTTCTCCTTAGGCACTTCACCATAGGCACTTTAATTCCTCTAGTCTGGTCCTGTCTTCACAGTAATTGCACTCCAATTAAATCGCACAGGTGCTGACAATTCTTTGTCATTAGTCTCCTTTATAAATAGCTGTCCTTCTCTGTTGTTTGTATGGAGTCCTTACCCTATGTGTCATATGTTCTCATTTCCCGAGACCTACCCTTACCTTCTCGTTCCATCCGGTCCCCTCTTTTGTTTTGTTTCGTTTGTCTTCCTGGACTGTTTATTTTGTATTTACCCTTTTTGTTAATTAAACATATCTTGCAACTGGATCCTACCCTCTCCTTGTGTTTTCCCTAACACACAACGTCACAGAAGGACTCCATCACCAAGGATCCAGCGGTATGTCTGCTGCCATTTCCTCCCCAGCCAGCAAGCAGGAGAAAGGTGGCTTTGAGGGCTCTCGCCTAGTGGTGTTCCGGGGGACCAGGGGAGGTCCCTCCGGAGCAAACAGTCGAGAGGAGGTTCGGCAGCGATCTCCACGGTGGGCTCCCGTTGACCCGGGGTTCGGTTGGGGGCCGCCATTTACCCAGTATGTCCCGAGAGGAGAAAGGAGACGCAAATCGGCCGAGCCAGCACCGTTGTATCAGATGGCCACCAGTCCTGTGCTGCTGCACAAAATGTCTGCCAACCCAGCACTTGATTCCGGAATGGCCTCGGGCACCGCCTCGCCCGCCTCCGGAACAGCATCGGGCACCGCCTCGGCCTCTGGAACAGCATCGAGCACCGCCTCGGCCTCAGGCACCGCCTTGGCCTCCGGGACAGCATCGGGCACCGCCTCGGCCTCCGGAACAGCATCAGTCACCGCCTTGGCCTCCGGAACAGCATCAGTCACCGCCTCGGCCTCCGGAACAGCATCAGTCACCGCCTTGGCCTCCGGGACAGCATCGGGCACCGCCTCGGCCTCCGGAACAGCATCAGTCACCGCCTCGGCCTCCGGAACAGCATCAGTCACCGCCTCGGCCTCCGGAATAGCCTCGAACACTGCCTCGGCATCGGGCACCACCTCAGCCCCCGGAACAGCATCGGGCAACACCTCGGCCTCCGGAACAGCATCGGGCAACACCTCGGCCTCCGGAACAGCATCGGGCACCGCCTCGGCCTCCGGAACAGCATCGGGCAACACCTCGGCCTCCGGAACAGCATCGGGCAACACCTCGGCCTCCGGAACAGCATCGGGCACCACCTCAGCCCCCGGAACAGCATCGGGCAACACCTCGGCCTCCGGAACAGCATCGGGCAACACCTCGGCCTCCGGAACAGCATCGGGCACCGCCTCGGCCTCCGGAACAGCATCGGGCACCGGCATCGGGAGTGGTGTCAGGCCAGCACCGCTGCGTGGCATGGCCGCCAACCCAGCACCATGAGGCAAGATGGCCGCCAGCCCAGCGCCACAGCACAAGATGGCCGCCAGCCCAGCGCCACAGCACAAGATGGCCGCCAACCCAGCACAATGAGGCAAGATGGCAGCCAGCACAGTGCCAAAGCACAGAGTACCCACCATTCCAGCGCCACAGCACAAGATGGCCACCAGCTCAGAGCCACAGCACAAGATGGCTGACTCAACGCCTGAGTCTCCAGACAAGGTGCTACCGACTCGCCATCATGGAGGGCGGAGGAGGAGGAGACAGGCGTCTACCGTTCCTCAAAGCCCGGAGAACATTCCCGAGCGGGCCGCTGCCGTCCAGGAGGACGTTCCCAAGCGGGCAGCTGCCGTCCAGGAGGACATTCCCGAGGCCGCTCCAGAGGCCGAGGCGGTGCCCGAGACAGTTCCCGAGGCGATGCCCGATGCTGTTCCGGAGGCCGAGGCCGGTGCCCGATGCTGTTCCGGAGGCCGAGGCGGTGCCCGATGCTGTTCCGGAGGCTGAGGTGTTGCCCGTTGCTGTTCCGGGGGCTGAGGTGGTGCCCGATGCCGAGGCAGTGTTCGAGGCTGTTCCGGAGGCCGAGGCGGTGACTGATGCTGTTCCGGAGGCCGAGGCGGTGACTGATGCTGTTCCGGAGGCCAAGGCGGTGCCCGATGCTGTCCCGGAGGCCGAGGCGGTGCTCGATGCTTTTCCAGAGGCGGGCGAGGCGGTGCCCGAGGCCATTCCGGAATCAAGTCAGATTCTTGTTGACCTTCCCAAGTCAAGTCAGTTGCCCATTGACTTTCCAGAGTTGAGTCAGTTCCCGGTTGACCCTCTAGAGTCGAGTCAGGTGTTCATGGACCCTCCAGAGTCAGGGTTAGTTACCGTTGACCCTCCAGAGTCAGGGCTAGTTCCTGTTGACTTTCCAGAGTCAAGTCAGGTGCCGGTGAACTCTCCAGAGTCGAGTCAGGTGCCGGTGAACTCTCCAGAGTCGAGTCAGGTGCCGGTGAACTCTCCAGAGTCGAGTCAGGTGCCGGTGAACCCTCCAGAGTCAGGGCTAGTCACCGGTGGTCTTCAAGGACAGAGTCAAGTCACCGGTGGTCTTCGGGAGTGGTGTCGGGTCGGCACCGGTCTTTTGGAGTCCAGTGGAGGCACCATGAGATTGCCAGAGGTTCTTTCTCCCGTTGGTCGGACCACACGGATGTGGTGGTCTTCCGCTCCGCCCTGGGGGACTCTGGCATCGACCAGGAGGACGTGGTGGTCTTCCGCTCCTCCCTGGGGGACTCCGGCCTCGACCACGTGGAGGTGGTGGTCTTCCGCTCCGCCCTGGGGGGGCTTCTGCCGTGACCATATGGTGGTGATGGCCCTCTGCTCCGCACGGGAGGGCATCACATGATGTCCTTTATGGACCCATGTTTTTGTTTTCTTTTGCTTTCTATCTGTCTCCTTCTTTGGACCTGGCCCTCAGTCCCTCCCCCTGATTCTCCACTGGTCCACCACCCCCCTGGACTCCTTGTTTTGTGTTACACTTCTCCTGTCTTTGTCTTTCCATTTTACCTGGTTGTCCTGTCTTTGCCTTTCCATTATATCTGGTTCTCCTGTCTCTGTTTTCTGACCCTCCGTCCCTCCCCCTAGTCTGCCGCAGCTCCACCTCCCTCCTACCACTTTTTCTGTCGGGTTTTACTGGGTTTCAGGTGGAGCATCTGGCAGCTGCTCCGTAGGGGAGGGGGTAATGTCACGCTGTCAGTCTCCGTTTTCCTGGGTGTTCCCTAGTGAGCTCATTTCTCCTTAGGCACTTCACCATAGGCACTTTAATTCCTCTAGTCTGGTCCTGTCTTCACAGTAATTGCACTCCAATTAAATCGCACAGGTGCGGACAATCCTTTGTCATTAGTCTCCTTATATATAGCTGTCCTTCTCTGTTGTCTGTATGGAGTCCTTAACCTTTGTGTCATATGTTCTCATTTCCCGAGACCTACCCTTACCTTCTCGTTCCTCCGAGTTCCATCCGATCCCCTCTTTTGTTTTGTTTCGTTTGTCTTCCTGGACTGTTTATTTTGTATTTACCCTTTTTGTTAATTAAACATATCTTGCAATTGGATCCTACCCTCTCCTTGTGTTTTCCCTAACACACAACGTCACAATATGTAAATTTAACAGATTCACATTTATCAGATTTTTGTGTGGATTTTTATGAAGATACAACTAGAACTAATTCTTCAGTTGAAGAGAGCATCACTTACATGAACAGAAGTGTCACAAACAGTATGAGCAGAGCCCATGTTTCAGCAGAGAAGAACAGACCGTAGCTCATGGTTCCTGCTCCGGGACGCTCAGACTAAAAACACTTTATTCTGCTCTCAGATTACACATTAACCAGTGGAGAAGAGCCTCACAAACAACACGCTCACCTCTGAACACACTCACAATCACTGCTGAACTGAGCTGAACTCATCGATCCCACCACAAACACACAACACATGAGCTCTTTAAGATCTGGGTTTGTTTTGGGCAGCTGTGAAAGAGCAGCATACGATCTGATCTGATTTGGAGATGTATTTGTGG
The DNA here is from genome assembly GCF_023724105.1 of Carassius gibelio. Taxonomy (NCBI): domain Eukaryota; kingdom Metazoa; phylum Chordata; class Actinopteri; order Cypriniformes; family Cyprinidae; genus Carassius; species Carassius gibelio. The sequence goes on along the minus strand of NC_068396.1, from coordinate 32,851,284 downwards.
TGACTCTGCTCCATTCTAGAGTCTGTAATGTTAGTTTGAAGCTCTAGATAGAGGCGTCACTGAGTTGACCTATATTTTATTACTGTATCCTCAAGAATGTTATTGAATCAGAATGTGGCAAATTGAAGGTGTTGCTCGAGGTTTAGTAGCTCAAAAGAGTGTGTTTTAGAGATGCTGGTGTTGGATTATAGTCCATGTTTCCTGAAATCCCCAAGCTGCTGCCTTCTATTTCAGTGACTGATGGTGATGGAGGTTTGACCCACACATCAGGTCATCATGCCAGTATCCTACAGAATGAGTTTGAGCAGCTCCATAACAACATGTTATCCAGAACTAAAACGTACCGTTACAGCTTTAAAAAAAATGTTGGACTACATTTGTATTTTGGGGGGATTTATTTCCCACTCTGTTGTTGTAGTGTAGTGTTCCTGGTCCCAAAAGACCATCCTACAATAAAATAGTTTATAAATCTCTCACTATGGTATATTATCACCAAATATTGGATTCTATCTTTTTATCAACTAGGTTTTATATCAAAAAGCATAATTTGTGTATTATTAGTAGTAATTTTACATAAAATATGAAGAAATGCACAGTTTATCACAGTATTGTTCTTTAATGTTAAACAATGAAGTTTGTTTTGAGATGTTTTATCTTGTACAAAATGGCACAAAGTCACAATTATAGTGTTCATAATCAAAAAGATTTAATCCAATATTTGGTGATAATGCAGCATAATTTTCTCTTTGTACACTGAATTATTATTTAAACTCTGTATGATTGTGTAAACAGGCACCAGAGTCTCTTTAAACCAAATCCCGTAATGTAAGGTTGTATTGTACAGTGAATACAGTAATAGACATCACACACACGTCGGATACATATCTGCTTTAATTTATTTGATTCATTTCATTTCATATTTCTATTTCATTTCTTTCTAGGTTAACCTCATTTAATCAGTTTTCTCAATCATCACAAAGAAAAACCTCTAAATTAAATCTCATGGCATCATCATTTCCACTCTCTGAAAGCTCCAGATGACAGGAGAACCTGTCCAGTCTCTCAGTCTGAGTCCGAAAGACCCAGAGAATCCTCCTCTTCACTGAAGACTAGAGACTACATCTATTCTTTTATTTTAAAAGATCAATCAAACTTCCTCCTCGGACTGAAAGAGAAGCAAACAGCAGATGAACGGTGGTTCAGGAGCTGCTCTATGATGTGTTGTTGTTACAGATATCTTCTGAGAGGGAAACCTTCCGAGGCTTGAACTTGAGTTTAATGGGCTCTTTGGAAGAAAGGAGACCGCTGATGCCAAGCTCCAGAGGAACCTGTGAAGAGAAAGAGTGAGCATGAGTTAATGACTGCAGTCATCCTGGGAGACAGTGTGGAGGATCCATCTGCTCACCTGAGTCTGGTCACACACAGAGACGTCAAACCTCTGCAGGATCTCCACGATGGCCAGCTTCATGGTCACCTGAGCAAACCTCATCCCGATGCAGTTCCTGGGCCCCAGACCAAAGGGCATGTACATGTAGGGGTCGATCGACTCCTTGTTGTCTTTAGTGAACCTGGGAATGAAGCAGAAGCATTTACACAAGCACTGAGATGCTAGGTTTCAGTGTGAACTCTGTGTTTATCTGGATCTAGTTCTCTACAGAGCTGTGTTTTGTGGTTCCTGACCTCTCGGGTTTGAAGCTCTCTGGGTCGCTCCAATAATCTGGGTCTCTGTGGAGGACGTATGTGGGGATCATCACCACCATGTCTTTAGGGATAAGGAGGCCGTTGATGTCCACCGTTTTCTTACAGACCCGCTCGAGTCGACCAGCGATGGGGAACAGGCGCAGAGACTCGTTCAGAGCCGCATCCAGATACTCCATGTTCATGACGCCTTCATAATCCACCGGAGCCTTCAACACAGTTCAGAGCTTAACCTCTCAAACTCTTCTCACGTACAGATTCACTCAGTTCTCTGAGCTCTACCTTATTAGGGAAGGTCTGGTCGATCTCCTTCTGCAGTTTCTTCATGGCCTCTGGGTTGGTTGCCAGATTGTAGAAGAAGAAGGACAGAGTGCTGCTGCTGGTCTCGTACCCGGCGAAGATGAAGATCATGGACTGTGAGAGGATCTCGTGGTCACTCAGACCTGCACAGGACACTGTGTGAGGAATGTTTCTTCAAATACAGCACAAGATCATTCTGAGATGCTTTACCTTTCTCTGGGTGTTCCTCGCTGCTTCCATGCTCAGTTTTCCCTTCTGTCTGAGAGTCGACCATCAGCTGCAGGAAGTCCACTCGCTTCTGCAGGAAGTGAGAAACATGCTCTGGTGACAGCTTCATTTAAAGGCTCACATCTGTCTGTTCGCGTGAAGTGTTTGTCGTACCTTCTTGTGGTCCTTGGCCACTCTTTCGGACTTGATCTTCTTTAAGGCAGCGTAGAAGTAATCTGTCACAGATGTCGGGAAGAAGGCATAATCCATTTTGTCCAGGACAGGTGTGATGAAAGGAAATAAAGCTGGGGAAGACATTGAAAAAGGTCACAACATTTCCTACACTAAACACTGTTGAACTGACAGAACTAGTTGAGCTGTTTACCGGTGAACAAGAACAGAGGGTTCAGAAAGTCAAACTTCAGCATTTTCTTGATGTTGGTCACAAATGGGTCTTTAGGGTTGTTGAGGGAGTCGATGTCGACGCTGAACGCTGTGCTGGTCACCACATCCATACTGTACGCCCCGAAGAACCTGAACACATTCAGACCACAGAGAGATATTGCCATCTGATAAACTTATAACCTATATTCTCTATAAATAGTGAATGTTCTCCATGAATATTATCAGTCTGTATAGGTTATTGTAGGTTATAGTTGAGGCATTTGAACACCTTTGGTCTGTAATTACAGTGATTTATTGCAGCTCTGTTCTTATCTATTAAGATAACAACAGGCCATATGTAATATTATGTAAGAATCTTGAATGTGTGTCTCACTCTTTAATATCCACGGCTTCTCCTCGCGTTGCTGTTTTCCCCAGATTATCAACCAGAGTGTGAGAGTGAGTCTTCATGATACCGAACATCTAGAGCAAGGATCGCCAGTATATTATCATCATCATCATCATCAGCTCAAACCATCTCCATCACACACAGTTTTTCTGTGCCATTATTATGTATGTGTGAGTGACTCCAGACTCACGCACCTCCTTTAACCTCCCGCTGGTGAAGGAGGGCGAGAGGACGCTGCGGATCCTCCTCCAGTCGTCGTCTTCTACGATGGACACGGCGTCGTACAGCGGCCCATTCAGGCGTAAATTCTGCCGGTTCAGAGAACAAACCCAGATGAAACCACAACACAAACACAAACACATACTGTTCCAGCGGCCCTAAAACATCCCAGTCATGCAGATTTATTATTATTAGAAAGAATATAATTTTCTGCTCAAGTCCCTCTGTATTTTATAGAGCCCCAAAGTGGACATGGTGACTAAAAACAATTGCTTGCAAAACCTCTGCATTTTCTTGCTTTGTGAGCAAATATAACCTTTCCTTTTTTTTGGTTATCAGTAATGTCAACATTCAGGGCAGATCAAATCAGTATTTGACGAGGCTGATTTAATTTCAGATGAAGATGATTTTACCCTTCTGTTGGTGAAGAGAGAGTAGCATTCTTTAACCAGGATGGTTTTGATGATGGATAGGTCCATGATGCACAGAACAGGCTGCCTCGCATCGTAAATACTGCCAGAACCACAAGCAATATTAACATCAAATTGAGAACAATCATTCAGTTCATTATAATAATGACTTTTTAACAGTTCAGTATTGCGTAATGACCATCATTGTCTGCTCTGATTCTTCATTACAGATCTTATGAATCTTGTCAATGATCTCATAAAGACAGTGTCAAACCATCAGTCATATTTATCATTTAGTTTCAAAGTGTCGTCATCTGAATCAGCTCTGTTTCATTTGTGTCAGATGTTCTTTACTTTGAGACTGATCTCTGAGGCTTCATCGTTTAGTCTCACACTCACCCCCAGACTCGTCCGTTCTTCTTGAAACACTCCATATCGAAGTTGTGAAACCCCTGAAAATAACAGATGTGTTCACATTTAGAGAAGAATCTAAAAAGTCACCAAAGAAACACTGTGAGAAGAACATCCAGATTCACATCACATTCCTTCAATAAAGGGAGCAGATCTGAACTGAAGACTGACGGAAAATCAGGAGATCATCAACATCCAAATGTGTCCAAAGCTCAGTTTAACATAATATCACACCTTTCTATATTCCAGCATGGTTCCGAAGAACGGCAGAGGTTTGGGCCCCGGGATCCCCAACTTCTTGAAGACACCATGAGGCCAGGATCCATATCTGGAAATGACATCAGAACCAAATGAATATTTTAGACAGATATTATGACATTCACAACAGCAGCTTTTGCTACTGATTGCTTTGAGTTTTTAAACTGTTAGACCTTTGACAGAAGACGACTGTAATTCTTCAAACTCATTACTTACTGACTCATTCTTATTAAGATTCCAGACCTAGAACTAGTTCTTCAGTTGAAGAGAGCATCACTTACATGAACAGAAGTGTCACAAACAGTATGAGCAGAGCCCATGTTTCAGCAGAGAAGAACAGACCGTAGCTCATGGTTCCTGCTCCGGGACGCTCAGACTAAACACTGGCAGCGAGCAGCAGCAGCAGCTTTATTCTGCTGTCAGATTACACATTAACTAGTGGAGAAGAGCCTCACAAACCCTCCCACAGCGTCACGCTCACCTCTGAACACACTCACTTCTGTTCATCAAACCACAGCAGCACCATCATGGTTACATAAACCACCAGGACTAGTCTAACAGCTACCAAACACAGCTCAAACATGATTCATTCTGTTACATAACCACATAGATTGGTCAAATTTGATGTAATTTCATACATGTCAGTGTGGCTTTCATTCAAATGTAATTTATCATATGAATGTAAGTGTCATGCAAATATAACTAAGAAACATCATGTCTCCTGAAGCAGCATCTGACCAGTTTTCCTCCAGTATTTTCACAGTGCAGAAGCTGTGATGTTTGGTTTTGTTGGATGTTCTGGACTGTGTTCATAGGTGCATTGCTGTAATGAAATGTTTATTTCATCTCTTTAACCTGAATTAGGAGTGTGGCATATTTAGCATGAGTCTTTTTAAACCAAATTAGTGTGTGACTCTTCGGCCTCATATTTTATGGCTCCTCTTTCTTGGATAATGGTCATGTTTTCAGCTTCTGTCAATCAGTCACTGACAGTGATGAGGTTTTGACACGCACATGACATCATGGTGTTGTGCACTTACTCTATAGAGTGAGCTTGATAAGATTAGCATGTGTACATGAATTCATTTCATAACTCATTTGCTTTGGCTGAATGTAAACGTAGCATATTCAGGGGTTCACAGTTCTCCATCAATCATAGAAACCAGCAATGTGATCCAGTGGCTCGTGGGACTGTTATAGATGCTCTGTTTTTCTCTCTAAACCGTATTTGATTTTGCAAACAGAAACCAGAGTCCATTCCGGCCCTCATTGAGGAAATTATTTTCCCACTCTGTGCAGAAGAATGGAGGAGGAGGAGTGAACAGCTTGTGTTTTACGGCTCTCAGGTTGCGTGTTTATGAGTATGCAGTTGTTCCCGGGGCAGGTCTGGGCATGTTCTCCGGGGAATGTGGGAAATTACCTGTTAGACGATACAGGTGACCTATATGTCATTCATGCAACAACTGTAATCTGACCCAAATAATGACTGTTTCTAAACAGATTTCCAAGACACTACTCCTGTCACGATCGGGACACAGGAAAACACAGAGAGAGATCCAAGTGCAGGTATGTTTTTATTGGGGTAATCCAATTAGAAATCCAGTCCAGGCAGGGGTCAAAACCAAAATAGCCAATGAAACATAAACAGACACTAAACACACGTCAAGAACAAGACTTAGAATAGTCGTGAAAACTACAAGGACTCTGTGACACATACTAAAACAGACGGGGTATACATACACAGGGAAATGACAATGCTAATGGGGAATTGGCTATGTGCAATAATTAATGACCAGTGACAGCTGAGTGCAATAAGTAGACAGAGATCGTGGGGAATGTGGTTCAGGAAGTGACAGACACCGTGGGGAAGGAGGACATCTAGTGCTTCACCAGGGAACACAAACCAGACACTGACAACCCCCACCTCTACGGAGCGGCTACCAGATGCTCCAAAACGAGACTGACAAAACAGGAGACCAGGAGGGCGGTGGACAGGTGGAGGCTTAGGGGGAGGGACGGAGGGCCAGGTAAAATGTGGAAAACAGAGACAAGAAGAACATGTAAATTAGGGAAACAGAGACCAGAAGTGCAAACACAAAAACAGGGAGCCCAGGAGGGAGGTGGACCGGCAGAGGATCAGGGGGAGGGACAGAGGGCCAGGCTCACAGAGGGGAACAGGGACAGGAAGTGAAAAAAAAAAAAAAAAAAAAAAACAGCCCCCCAGGGTGGAGCAGAAGACCACCACGTCCGTGTGGTCAAGATGGAAGTCCCCCAGGGCGGAGCAAAAAACCACCACATCTGCGCGGTCGAGACAGAAGCTCACCAGGACGGCGCAGAAGACCACCACAGTGGGATCAAATTGACAGGAGAGCAAGTCTGGGTAGGCAAGTCTGAAACAGAAAACATGAACAAGTTAAGGGTAGCCCCCATGGCCAAGACAGGATCAGTCCAGCGTTCAGAGAGTTCGGATGAGATGTGACGAGGCTCTGGAAGTTTCGCAGAGGTGAGGAGAGATTCTGGTAGTTCCGCCGAGACGAGGAGAGGCTCTAGCAGTTCAGCAGAGATGTGGAGAGGCTCTGGTAATCCCATGGTGTTTAGACTGGATTCCAGAAGACCAATGGTGACTTGCCTTTGTTCGTGAAGATCAATGGTGACTTGCCTTTGTTCGTGAAGATCAATGCTGACTTGCCTTTGCCCATGAAGATAGTCAGTGACTTGACCTTGCCCATGAAGAACACTGGTGAAATTCATGGACAAAGGCAAATCACCAGTGACTTGGCTTGACTCCGGAGTGTCAACGGTGACTAGCCCTGACTCTGGAAGGTCAACGGTGACTAGCCCTGACTCTGGAAGGTCAACGGTGACTAGCCCTGACTCTGGAAGGCTGGCGGCCACCTTGTGCAGTGGCTCTGGGTGGGTGGCCACCTTGTGCAGTGGCGCTGGGTTGGCAGCCATTTTGTACTGTGGCGCTGGCTTGGCAGACATGACGTGAACGGTCTTTTGAATCTCTAGGATTTTGGACAGCATAGAGAAATAATCAAAAAAATGTTTCAGCGGCCATCTTGGGCAGTGGCACTGGGTTGGTGGTCATCTTGTGCTGTGGCGCTGGACTTGCAGCCATCATGGGCTGTGGCGCTGGCTCGGCTGACGTGCGCTTCCTCTCCCTTCTCCGTCCGCCATGGTGAGACGGCGGCTCTGATCCGTCCCACACGAGCCCCGGGTCGAAGGGGGGCCGTGGTGGAGAGCGATGCTGAACCTCCTCTCAACCACTCACTCCTCGGCGACCTCCCCTGGTCCCGCGAAACACGACGAGGCGGGTTCCTTCAAACCGACTCCTTCCCTCCCGCTCGGTGGCTGGGGAAGAAAAATCAACCGACATACCGCTGGATCTTGTGTGTGACGGAGTCCTTCTTTCACGATCGGGACACAGGAAAACACAGAGAGAAATCCAAGTGCAGGTATGTCTTTATTGGGGTAATCCAATTCGAAATCCAGTCCAGGCAGGGGTCAAAACCAAAATAGCCAATGAAACATAAACAGTCACTAAACACATGGCAAGAACAAGACTTAGAATAGTTGTGAAAACTACAAGGACTCTGTGACACATACTAAAACAGACAGGGTATACATACACAGGGAAATGACAATGCTAATGGGGAATTGGCTGTGTGCAATGATTAATGACCAGTGACAGCTGAGTGCAATGAGGAGACAGAGATTGTGGGGAATGTGGTTCAGGAAGTGACAGACACCGTGGGGAAGGAGGACATCTAGTAGTTAACCAGGGAACACAAACCAGACACTGTGACAACTCCGATCTGCCACACATGAAAGGTCACCTTTGCTATGCTAATTATGGGGTACTTACAGTTTTTTTTTCAATTGTTTACACATAATTTTGAAAACGGAGTTCTTTTTGTCAAAATATAAATCACAATTATCCAAACACCACAATCAATTAGCAATTTTAATTTTGGCCAGACATTCTTACTGTATGTAAGAGACAATTTAGGTGACAAAAATATAGTGAGAAACTCACATTATTCGTGATTTGTTTTGAGATAGAAGGAGAATGTAGACAAATACTGTAGGCCTACTATAACCTTACCAAGCACTCCACAACACTTGATGCTGCAGACTGAATATTTCAAGTTTTTTTCAATACTTACAGTATTTCTTACCATAATCAGTTACAGTAATCAACCAACAATGATATCAATTACTGTAAACAAATAAAATCTATTGACAAATAAAAATTACTGCATGAATTACGGTACATACACTTTGACTCTGAAGAAAAGTAAAGGAAAAAGAAATGAAAGAAAACTACTGTAAAAGCAACAAGAATACTGTAACTATCCGTCCCTCCATCTGGCTGGATTAGGCCATAAGATTTCATCCACATCACAGGCTATGTCTTCATTGGCAAGGCACCGTTGGAAGAATCACCTTGTGTGAGGAATCCACCCCTGCACTGAAGCTGCTTCAATAAGATCACATGCCTGTTCCATGGCCTGAATGAGGGGCAAATGATCATAAGGCTGCAGGTCACATACATTCCACCACCACGCTGAAAAAAATTCTTCTATAGGATTCAGGAAGGGGGAGTATGGGGGAAGGTATAAAACTTCAAAATCAGGGTGATCATGGAACCAGTTCTGGACTGGAGCAGCCCGATGAAATGAGACATTGTCCCAAACGACAATGTACCGCATCTGTTGTACCACTGCTGTGACAATCTCATGCAATCGGTCAAGAAATGCAAGTATCAGATTTGCATTATAGGGTACCAGATTTGCATGGTGGTGGAGGACCCCATTTTGTGTGATAGCAGCGCAAAGGGTGATGTTACCCCCTCGCTGCCCTGGCACATTGGTGATTGCCCTGTGTCCAATTACATTTCTCCCTTTTCTTGTTTTTGCAAGGTTAAATCCAGCCTCATCCACATATATAAATTCATGTTGAATTTCAGCAGCATCCATTTGCAAGACTCTCTGAAACACATTAAAGAAAATAGGATGCTATTTTCTATCTATAGCACAGTATTTTTTGTGCCAGAACATTATGAGCAGTGCATGATACCACACCATAGTCAGATGAACAATGCATACCTCCACATACTCATTGCGCAGATGTTTCACTCTCTCTGAATTTCTGTCAAATGGTACCCGATACAGTTGCTTCATGTATATTTGATTTTTCTTTAGGATTCGACGTAATGTTGACAGAGAGACTCGTTGGATGTTATTGAAAATATTGTCATCATTGATGATATTGCCTTGGATTTCTCGTAGCCTGATACAATTATTGGCCAAAACCATGTTCACAATGGCGGCCTCTTGTGCATGACTAAACATAGGACCCCTTCCACCTTGGTGTCCTCGACCCTCAATCCTATGTAAAAAAAAAAAAAAAAAAGGATATAGATAGATAGATAGATAGATAGATAGATCTATCTATCTATCTATCTATCTATCTATCTATCTATCTATCTATCTATCTATCTATAGCCTACTGTCAAATGTCACAGTTAACAATATTGATTATACAAGCTTCAGTTTCAATGTATACTGTGTGGTTAGCTTACCTGTTTTCTCCATGAAATGTCTGAATTACTGATGCAAAAGTATTTCTGATGAGATCTGGTTGAGTCTTTGTCCAGCTTCCATCAGTGTCAGTCAATGGTTGATAACATGGTCAATAAGTGTTGCACGGATTTCTCGAGTCAAATTTGGTCCTCGTCTTCTTTGTTCAGGTTCTATCACCTCAAGTCCTTCTCTACCTCTTCCTCTACCTAGGTGTCCTCTTCTACCTCCTTCTCCTCTTCCTCTACCTTCTCCTCTACCTATGCCTCTTCCTCTACCGCCTTCATCTCCTCTTTGAGCTCCCCCTCTCACTCTCACTCTCACTCTCTCTCTCTCTCACTCTCTCTCTCACTCTCTCTCACTCTCTCTCTCACTGTCTCTCACTCTCACTCTCACTCTCTCACTCTCACTCTCACTCTCACTCTTCTTCTTCTTCTTCTTCTTCTTCTAACTCCTTCCATTTTTGTTGAAGACAAACCTGCTGCCTTTTATAGCACACCGGATTGCTGCATTTTCAAATTAGCACATGTGTGCTTCCATACCTGGTAGATGTGTTTATACAATTCGTTCATTAGTGTGGTAATTGGCAATCGGTTTTGTAATCACAAGGAAGTAACCTCACAATCCTTATCTGTGTCTAAGGTGTGAAAATGTGTGTAGAGTTTTACAAATCACTGTGTGTAATGTTTTGCAAAAAAGCTGAAGCAGACATTGGGTCTCATTCATGAAACACGAGCAGAACGAATTTTTGTGTAAATCGTGTGTAAAGTGGTTCTGGCGTAAAATTTCGGATTCATTAAAATGTTCGTATTTTCCAAATGTTAGTTGGTACGAAAGAAATCTACACCTGCTCCCAGCTACGCGTAAATAGTGCGTTTAACATCTGAACATTTTGCTCATTAATACGGCTGAATTTTAATTCACCTTAATCAGGTACATATTTACACAGCATTTTGAAAAAAAAAATATTATATAAAGTAATTACATACGGTTTTTCTTTTTACTTTTATTATGAGAGTAGCCTAGTAGTATGTAGATATGCTCGATGATGATGGTGGTCCTCCTCCAGTTTGAATACGATTTTTTCGAAGTGAACTAATTTGTTTTTTTGCTGTCAAGCTTCATGTTGAACCATTTTCTTTTCACTTCTGGGACTGTTCGATTAACAGAAGAAACTCCATTAACAGCATCTGTAATATGCTGCCTAGCTTCCTTTTTTTAGGACCTGATAGTACGCCACTATGTACGCTTGAAAATAAAATGTGGCGTTTTGAATGAACTTCTGATAATAAAACTTCAATTTCTGCAGCTGAGAAATTGTTATTTTTCATTCGCTTTTGAGAAGACACGTTGAAATCCTTCATTTGGTGTCATAATATGATGCTCATATATAGTTGTCTGTCGGATTTAATGGGCGGGATTTATGGTAATTGAGAATGAGCGTGCACGCGCGTCCCATTTACGACTGATTGGAATTCATTAACACACACACACATTTCACTATCACATCTGACGTTTACGAAGTATTTGTGAATCAGGAGAAGAGTTTTCGGGAAGGTCTCTTTACGCGCAAATCACTCCCATATTTACTCATATATTTACGAATGTTTCATGAATGAGACCCATTGTGTGTAATGTTGTGCAAATCTATGGAGGTGTTTTGCTCATTGGAGTAAAATTTTGCTACTTGTGTGGAACTTTTAATTTTAGTGTGTAAACAATCGTAAAGAACTATAAAAATATAAATATATTTACATTGCAGTTCTTGCACATAAGAATTAGTGAATACACAAACATTAAAACACACTATTTTTTTTACTGTTTACACAGAAAAATCTCCAGTGTTAATTTAACACTCTGAATGTAAAGTCTGTGGACTCATATAAACTCTGAAGCAGTGTTAAAAGTAAAACACTGAAGCAGAGTTGAAGTTAATGAGATAATTATGAATTTAATTGGGTCATGATTGAGCATTATTGAAGACACCAGATGTTAACAAGCAGAATCACCAAACGAGAAAATAACAATTTGTGTGTCACCATTATAGTGGTCAGTGTTTGCTTTAGTTGTGATCTTGAACCTTCAGTTATTTACTTTAGATTTTGTGTTGCTGTGGTAACAGAATTATAACATACAGACCAGAGCAAAGGCAATCATGTGGTGTTGATTGTGGTTTGAACTAATTGTCATGTAGTGATCTGAATGAGTGAGTTCAGGTTTCATTAATGTATACATAAATTAAGTGGGAAAAACAAAGATAGCAATCCATCATTTTTGGCACAATATGACATGTTTTTAAAAGTTAGTTCTACATAAAGTAAAAAATCTTCAGTTTAGAAACACAGACATCAAGAATCAGCGTGAGCATCACAACAATGGTGACCATCAAATAGCATGTTGTAGCCAATAAAAACTCGTCCATGGCTCCCATCATGCATTGCGGCCTGAATAAATTATGAGCTGAACTGTCTTTTTAACTTTTTTTTTTAAAAAAAGTTAACATAAAAGTTAACATAAAAATTTTGCTGTTTTTATGTGAATTTTTAGTATCTAGTTTTGTGATGTTCAGAGTAGATCTGTTTATCTGAATATGCTGTTTGTCACCGTTGTTGAGATTCATACTCTGATTCTTGTTATCGGTGCGTGCCTAAAATAAAGACTCTTTAATAAAAAAAAAAACCCACTTGCAAGAGATGCCTACAAAATGAATACAAAATGCAGACGCTTTCATTGTGGAATCAAAGCTGTTACAATCAATAATGGAAGTTTTATTTGGAGAAAACACTATAAATAAGTTCAGTAACCCAGGTCAAACAACGATTACATTAAAACGTAATCATCACCACCCGATGACTTTTGCTCTTGACTTCCAAAACAAATTTTCTAAGTAAAAAGCCACAAGCAAAGATCCCAACTAAAGCAAACACTGACCACTATAATGGTGACACACAGATTTTCTCGTTTGGTGAGTTTGCTTGTTAACATCGGGTGTCTTCAATAATGCTCAATCATGACTCAATTAATTTCGTAATTATCTCATTAACTGCTTCAGTGTTTATGTGTGTCCACACTCAGAGTGTTAAATTAACACTGGGGATTTTGCTGTGTAGCTGATAATTAGTTAATGAATGCCCAAAATATTTTGCAACCCAGAGATTTTTTTGCAAATATAAAATATAAATGCAATATAAAATACTATAAAGTAATTTATTTTTTTGTACATTTAAAATAACTGGAAGAAAACTGTCATATTTGTATGAAGTGAAAGTGTTCATAAAGTGAATGGTTAGTTTTGTTGAGATATTCCATTAATGGAAGAAGGGAATAATTATCTTGATAAATTGAGGGAGGGAAACTAATGATCTGTGATAAGAAGCAGATAGCTTGACTGTTACACATGTTCAGCAGTGAAATGAGATATGAGCGCTGTATCCTCAGCTGTCCTAGGTTCTCTGACTAATCTTCCGGTAAGGTTTCCTCAAAGCTACGAACAAACGTACTTCCAGTAACATTAAAATTACATTTTTTTTAGATTGTATAATGTTCTAAAAATGTAAGTAAAATTGATTTAATAACTTACTGTATTTTTAAAACATTATTTGTTGGACTAATGTTTTTAAATGTTATTTCTTTCTGAACTTTCAGAAGAACATTCAAAAGTAACATTCCCCTAAAGTTTGCACAATGAAACATTCCTTTAACTTTCACATCACCAGGAGAAACATTTCTAAAACATTTAAAAATAGATGTTTGAAACATTCAGAGAATATATATTTTTTATAACTTAATGGAAGGTTAACAAAACATTCACAAAGCACATTACAGACATAGTTTTTAATATAAGATTTTTCATTTAATTCTTAAAATATTGTCCATTTGAACTGACATTGATGGTAGGAAATAAAAGGGACACTTGCTTCAAACCCTGGGAAACCTATATTAAAAAAAAGGAAAGAAAAGAAAGTACAAATCTAAACCTGTGAAAAAAATTGAGTTCACTGCAGTTCTGCTCCATAGCATGAGGAATGCTTGATCACAGATTCAACCACAGAGTTATCTGTATCATGTGGGATGTTTATGATCCGTCATTATCATCGTTCAGAGGGCAGCAATCTCAGAAATTTTCTACCAGTTTAGTGCACATTTAGTTATGTAATAGAAATGCTTCTGGGTCATCATTAACATATTATTCCTGAGACTGTTTCAGAGCTCTGGTTCATAAACTGTGGTGTAGCAATCAAAGATAAAGTGTCAATAAGTTTACAGGCTCTAATCCTACAAGACCTGATTATTCCATTGTATCCTTAAGTGAAATGCCAAAAAAATGAATAATTTTACATTTTTTTTATATTTTCCCATTGGAACTCGGAGAATGAAGAACTAAAGGGGAAATTAAAATGGTGAAAACCTCGAAAGAAATGGTGACAATAGAGAAATGGTGATTCACATTTACATAAATATTAACTTGACATATTGCGTTAGGAGAAAGGTTAATGGAAATATTGTTGACTGATATTGTGCCAGTAGAAGATGCTGTGACAAAAAACCCATAACCATTGAAAACAAATGTTTATTTATACTTGAATATATGTGTCCCTTAGCTATACAATGCCTCTTGAACAAGGCTCTTGGTCTACGAGGGCTCTTTGTCACTCCTGTTACTATTGAGCCCTGTAAATATGAACGTCTCCCAATCTTTTATAGAACCAGGGCTGTATTATAAAAAAACTTTGCCACCATAATTGTGCTGAGTATTTGCTTCAGTTGATATCTTGAGCCTTTAAGCGGTTTTCATAAATTTGCTTCTATACAATTGCATTATTGTTTTGCAGCAAACATTTGTGCAATGCTGATACAACTCTTGATCTAGTAGGTGACTTATGCTCTTGATTAAATTTCTTGATTATATGAGAAGAGTTTGTGGCTAAATTGTTAGAGAAAACTGCCGTGAATTCACTGCTCTGTCTGTGCACTTTGGATGGGTTAAATACAGAATGTGATTTCTGAGTACGGGTCACCATACTTAACTGTATGTCACTTTCACAAAAAAGAGAGAGATCTCATTATGCAAATGCCACCATATAATGCTTTATAACACTTCAATATTAAGAAAAAAATGGATTTAGGCATTTAGCCATGAACATTTATCATGTGATCCTCAATAGTGGTGAAAATTATTATGCATACTGCAGTGCATTATGGGAGTAATTCATGTATTGCAACATGAAGCATTTTGTTGATTGTAACCATTGTAGAGATTCATATGCTGGTTCTTGATATCTGTGTGTGTGTGTCTAAAAAGCACTGCAGTTCAAACTTTTATATGTGTTACAAATAAAAAAAAAAAAAATCCATATCCTGTAAATGTTACAGCAATGCTTTTTTTGTGTGCATGCTGTAGTTTTTCATATGTCACAGTTCTGTCTTCTCCACAACAACCCATGCAGAGCTACAGAGAAAGATCTAGCACAACAAGTCAAGGGTCAAGAGCACAATTAAACCAAACACTGATCTCCATGATGGTGGCATATTTTTATCCAATAAAACATCCACATCTGATCCTCTGTAATTCTCAATAACAGCAGGTGTTCATCACTAATGCACATTCAATACTCACTTAATTATCTCATTAACTTTAACTCTTTGAGAACTTGGGATTTAACTTGAGAGTTGTTTGTGACTTGGAAGGAATGACTTGGTTCCTCTGGTGAAATCAGCTGCTGGACTTTTACTCTTTGGCCCCGGGACTTCCCACCTCTGTACAAAACTGGTCTCTTAAGGTACAAATCACAAGGATACAGCACCAGTGACAAGCTATTTTACCCCTAAAGGTACAATTATGTACTTTATTTTCTGAGAGTGTACCCTCAAGGTTGCAGCTTTTGTACCCTTGGCCAGAGGTGGGACTTTCAAGTCACAAGTAAGTCTTCAAGTCATATTCAAGTCCTCAAAGGGTTAAAGCTAAAAATCATGAAATTGTGTTTATCTTTGCATAGTCGACTGACACTCAGCTATTACTGAAGTGCAGTAAAAAAAAAAATCACAATGCTTCAATGTGGAAAGATACAAAAGAAGACTGTCAGTTCAGGTTTTTAGACAAACACACTTATCACACGATCCTCAACAGTGGTGACAATATTTCATACTGCAGTGAATGACAGGAGTTTTTACTAAGGTTTCACTTACTTTTTTTTTCCCATAGTGTAGTTTTACTGGGTTGGTTATGCTAAACTTAAATAGAACTAATGTTAATTTGATTGTAATCTGACCACCTATCACATACAGATTAATTTCTTCTCTCTGCTTCACAGCACCTCATGCAATGCTACATAAAGAGATCTAACATGACAGTCAAGGGTCAAGAGCCAAACTAAAGCAAACCCTGATCTCCATGATGGTGGCATCACTTTAACCAATAAAACATCAACATCTGATCCTCTGTAGTTCTCAATAACAGCAGGTGTTCATCATTAATGCACAATCATCATTTAATTAGTCACTTAATTATATCATTAACTTTAACCCTTTGAGGACTTGGGATATGACTTGAAGACTTGCTTGTGAATTGAAAGTCCCACCTCTGCCCTTGGCATAGGGTACATAAAACATCACCATCTGATCCTCTGTAATTCCCAATAACAGCAGATGTTAATCATTTAATCATCATTTAATTAGTCACTTAATTATCTCATTAACTTTAACTCTTTGAGGACTTGGGATTTGACTCAAGACTCGTTTGTGACTTGGAAGGAATGACTTGGTTCCTCCTCTGATGAAATAGGCTGATGAGTTCATGGGTGGAGCAAAAATATGGCAGGACTTTTACTTTTTGGCACCTGGACTTCCCACCTCTGATATTAACATGTTAATCCAGCACAGCAAGACTTACTCGAACACGTCGATCACAGTACATATCAAAATACAGATCGGCCATTACTTTTTAGACTATGAACATGATAGGGTAAGGTATGAGCTTGAATTCACCGAGTGTTTATTCCATGGACAAAAATGCCGCTTTGAACACCATAATACCCACCACTTGTCCTTTGGGAGTGTAAATGGGACAAAATGAAACAGAGACCGACCCCTCGGTGATGGAGTTTATGAGATACTTATTTGACTAGGTTGAAGCCTTGAGATTTTTGGAAGTTGCACAAATGCTTACAAACTCTATCACAAAATGACAGAAGGGGAGAAAAATATGTTTACCAGCTTATACCCTTCTGCCAAGCTAGGAAAAGCTATTCAATTGGTCACCCCCAAATAATTTTTGACAATTTTGAACCAATTTAAAGTTAATACGGGCTTATTAAGGCCACATACGGGTTATCTATCCAACGTGATCAAAGAAAATGACAAAATGTCTTACATCACCGAATATTATGAAAAAGATGGAAATTTGTCTCAACCCTGAAAAGATCAGCCACAACCCCACTCAGAGGTCTAAAAACGAGCTATTGCTTAATAGTTTATGGGGGAGATTCTCTATGAGAGAGGATTTACCACAAATGATCCTTGTGAAAGACCTTGAAGAATTCACCAGTATCGTTTTTGGAAAAAACCCTGATCTACTTCACATTTGTCTTAAACGACATTGCACTTGTCCAACATCAGTTTTGGGCCAGTTACTCTGAAAATGTAATTAAATTACTGATAAGATTAGATTAGATTAGATTCAACTTTATTGTCACTGCACATGTAGGTACAAGGCAACGAAATGCAGTTAGCATCTAACCAGAAGTGCAATAAGCAGTAAGTACAGAATAAAGGTCTATAATATGTACAATAACTATACAGGTAAGTATTATGGACATAATTTACAGATATTAAATACTATAAGCACGATATACAGATAGGTGTACTATGAACATACTATACAGATGGGCTATGTAAAAGTGTATGTACACTATAGGCAGAACTATGAACATAATTTACAGTATTGCAATGGACAGTAAAGTGCATAGAAAAGAATATTTCAATGTGCAAATGGATTATACATTGTTCCTGGATGAACAGGCAGTAGTGCAAGTAATAACAAGTTACTTTTTGCTTGTTGTGAGTAAATAAATAAATCAGAGTATTGAAGAGGGGGAGGAGTCTATGTGTGTGGTGTGGGGGGTGTTGAGGGGTGTCAGAGGGCAGAGTTCAGCAAGGAGACAGCTTTAGGGAAAAAGCTGTTCCTGAATCTTGTGGTCCTTGTCCGGAGGCTCCTGAAACGCCTTCCGGAGGGGAGGAGGTTAAACAGTTCGTGGTCAGGGTGAGAGGAGTCCTTGAGAATGCTGCGAGCTCGACGTAGACAGCGTTTCCTCTGGATGTCCTCAAGAGCAGGAAGTGGTGTCCCTGTGATGCGCTGGGCAGTTTTCACCACCCTCTGCAGTGCCTTGCGGTCAGCCACTGAGCAGTTCCCATACCAGACTGTGATGCAACTGGTCAGGATGCTCTCGATCGCACACCGGTAAAAGTTCAACAGGATGTTTGAAGACAACTGGTTCTTCTTCAGTGTCCTGAGGAAGAAAAGGCGCTGGTGAGCCTTTTTGACGAGGCTGGAGGTGTTTGTAGTCCAGGACAGGTCCTCCGAGATGGTGGTTCCCAGGAACTTGAAGCTGGAGACACGTTCAACAACCATCCCGTTAATGTGGATGGGGTCATGCGTGCTTCCTTTCTTCTTCCTGAAGTCCACAATGAGCTCCTTGGTCTTATTGGTGTTAAGGAGCAGGTTATTGTCAGCGCACCATGTGGCCAGGTGCTGTACCTCTTCCCTGTAGGCAGTCTCATCGTTGTCACTGATGAGGCCAATCACCGTGGTGTCATCTGCAAACTTAATGATGGAGTTGGATCCATGTACAGGCTTGCAGTCGTGGGTGTAAAGGGAGTAGAGGAATGGGCTCAGCACACAGCCCTGTGGTACGCCAGTGTTAAGTGTGATGGTGGTGGAGTGGTTGTGGCCTGACCGAACATGCTGAGGCCTGTTGGTCAGAAAGTCCATAATCCAGTTGCAGAGGGAGCTGTTAATGTCCAGGTCTCCAAGTTTTGTGGTCAGCTTGGAGGGAATGACGGTGTTAAATGCTGAACTGAAGTCAACAAACAACATCCTAACATACGTGTTGTTATGGTCCAGGTGTGTGAGTGCAGAGTGCAGCACTGTGCATACTGCATCCTCTGTGCTCCTATTCCTGCGGTAAGCAAATTGGTGTGGGTCCAGTGTGGGTGGGAGGCAGTCTTTGAGGTGTGCTAGGACCAGTCGCTCGAAGCACTTCATAATGATGGGTGTGAGTGCTACGGGGCGATAGTCATTGAGGCACGTTGGGGAGGAGTGTTTTGGTACTGGCACAATGGATGTGGACTTAAAACATGTAGGCACAGTTGCTTGGGTGAGGGACATGTTGAAAATGTCTGTGAAGACCCCTGCAAGCTGCTCTGCACATGCCCTAAGCACACGTCCAGGAATGCCATCCGGGCCAGCAGCCTTGCGTGCGTTGATCCGGCTCAGTGCAGTGTGGACATCTGTGGAGGTGAGTTTGAGAGGTTGGTGGTCTGCTGAGGGTGTGATCTTGGTGGCTGTCTCCTTGCTGTCGCTGTTGAAGCGAGCATAAAAGTCATTTAGCTCGTTAAGGAAGGAGACGTCCGTGACTGTTGGTGTGGAGTTGCTTGACTTGTAGTCACTGATAATCTGGATGCCCTGCCACATGCGTCGGGGGTCAGAGTTGGAAAAGTGTTCCTCTACCTTCAACTTGTAGCAGTACTTCGCCTTTTTGATGCCCCTTTTCAGGTTAGCCCTGGATTTACTGTAGGCCTGAGCGTCGTCTGACCTGAAAGCGGTGTTGCGGGCTTTCAGCAGAAGTCGCACCTCCTTGTTCATCCATGGCTTCTGATTAGGGTATGTTGTTATCTGTTTTTCTGTTGTTACACTGTCAATGGTGGAGTTGATGTGATCCAGTACAGAGGAGGTGTAGATATCAATGTCCGTGTGAGAGCCACAGGCAGCCTGTGAAGCAAACATACTCCAGTCAGTGTGTTGAAACCTGTCTTGAAGTAAAGAGTCAGCTCCAGTTGGCCACACTTTGATGGTCCTCACTGATGGCTTCACACGGTTGATGAGGGGTGAATACTTAGGGGTGAGAAACAAAGAAAGGTGATCAGACTGTCCGAGGTGGGGGAGGGGGCTCGCGATGTAAGCTCCATTAATGTTTGTATAAACATGATCCAAAGTTTTGTCTCCTCTGGTGTGGCAGGAAACATGCTGGTGAAATTTGGGGAGTACTGTTTTTAGTTTGCAGTGATTAAAACTGATTACTTTAATTAAAATTAATCATGTTACTGTTCTGATTACTTTATTTCAAAAGTAATTAATTACATTACTAGTTACATTATTTTTTCTATATGAAATTTATGAAATCCCAGCGTACACGCTCCTGATAAATTTTTTTTATTAAAGCATCAACATTCACAGAACACTGTTATTTTTAACTAAATTAGGCAGCTGCTGCAGAATGCGAGTGAAGAGCACTGCATTTATAATCTCTAAAATACATCTCAGTCATTTAGGCAGAGCATGTGTTAGGCTGTGGCCAGGTATGGGGACTTGGGGCAAAAATGCAACTTAATTGGATAAAAAATTACCCTGCATTAACAGATATAATCTATTACATCCATTTCTTTTTTGTTAACAACTGTTTATTGAATTTTCTTCTGTGAACAATAGCACAAGCAAAAAAGCAACTGTGCAAATGCAGAACCCATCACAAACCACCACACCCCCTTTTAGACTAAAGAGTAGAAAAGATAAATAATAAATAAATACATAAAGTAAAATAAATAATAAAAATAAAAACAAATTAAGTAATATCAATACATAAAATAGAATAACATAATATTTACAAAGATTTTAGAAAAGATGGAACAACATTAAAAGATGAATGCCATAAATTAACAGTTTTCACATTTTATCCATATATACGAGAAGTTGATAGTTCCATCAAGATAATTTCCAAGAAATATACCACCCAGGTTCGTCTGTCCATTGTGTGAGGAGGATTCCAGCGGTTGTCTAGCAACTTTTTTTTGCTGCAGTGAGAGCAGCTAACAGTAAACATCTTTGTTGGATGGACAAGGTGAGTCCCAAAAGTCATTCATGAACAAATGGCACAGAGTCAAACATATCTCTGTACCCAACAAATAAGAATGGTCCTGTGAGAGCTGAGACCAAAAAGGAGAGAGGGAGGGGCACTACCCAAAAATTAAAAAAAAAATGTGCCTAAAGATCCTTGCGAACACAGATTGCATTTAGGAGAAGATGACAGATTCATATGAAAACTTCATTGGAGTCAAGTAAACCCTATGCAGCAATTTAAACATTCCCCATATCTGATCTGATCTGTAAATAAAAAATGCACATCCTCATTAAGATCCTTAGCCCCAACAGTTGTAATAGATAAAGGTCTGTATGAATGCTAAAGAAGAAAAAGATAAATGACTGAAGCAGAGGAGGGAGATTCCTCAGGGGGAAGGATTAGTTTGCACAAGTTGAGAGTTCCAGTGCACCCCTTATGCCCGTAGGGCCTATCTAATGTGTCAATACATAAAAAAGGATGTGCCTGGCAGATTATATTGAGTTTTGAGATTCTGGCAGGATTGTTAACTTTTATATTTCAAATGTTTACTTTATTATGAGTCCATTGCCTGACAAAAAAATGTTTACGAATGCCTATGCCAAATTGTAACTAGTTGTAAACGTCTTTCAACATCCCTCCATGTGGAGAGGAGATGGGCTACAATGGGACCAAACCTAGATTTACACTGCCTAAGCGGAACCCCCGAAAAAACAAAATGCTTCAATTTATATGGATAAACAATAGATTCCTCAATTGCTCTCCAAGTTACAGAAGCATCAGTGTCAAACCAAACGGATAAAGGGCGTAGGGAAAAGGCTTAAGCATACAGTCTAAAATCAGGGAAAGAAAGACCTCCATGTAATCTACTGTGTTGTAAGGTAGTCAGTTTAATACGACTACGCTTCCCATTCCATATATACCTTAAAACACATGCATCAAAATTTTTCCAGTAGCCAACTGGTGGAACAAGAGGAATCATAGAAGAAAATAAATTAATATGTGGGAGAACATTGATTTTAATCACCGATTTATGAGCCTAAAGAGAAGTGGAAAGACGAGACAAAATTTTCTAAATCTGAGGATATTTTGACTAGAATACTACACAGCAAAAAAATCTGAGTGAAATTAACTCTGCTGGGAGTACATGTGAGACCACACTCAAGAGTGTGAAAGTGTTAAAATAACACTGAAGCTGAGTTAAAGTTAATGAGATAATTAAGTGTTTAATTGAGTGATTAATTGAGTGATGATTGACCATTATTGACGAGACCTGGTGTTAACATGCAGAATCAACAAAGATGAAAATCACTATTTTAATGATGTCACCATTATAGTGGTCAGTGTTTGCTTTAGTTGGGCTCTTTACCCCTAAAACGTTAAAGACAGATTTTAATTGGCTGTTATAACAGTTATAAAACTGATGGACAAGCAAAGACTATTGTTATTCCTGAACTACTGGGTTAAAGTTACACTGTTAATTATTGCAGCCCTATGAATCTTCAACAAAGTATTTCCAGCAGTCACAATTACAATCTAATTTCTTAAAATTTGCTCAAAAATCTTTCAAAAGAGTCTTTCCGTTAGACATCCAAACATCAAGAATCAACCTGTAAATCTCAACAATGGCAAAAATCCAAAAAGCATATTGAAGTGCATTCTGGGTGCCACCTATCAAAAGTCATCCATGGCTCCCATGATGCATTGCGGCATGAATAAATTATTAGCTGAATTGTTTCAGTAATTTCCTTTATTCTCACTAATCTATTTTTTTTTTTTTTTTTTTTTATGTTACTTTTAATAGTTTGGTTTCTAATGTTTAGAGTTGTTCTGTTTGTCACCATTGTTGAGATTCCTACACTAATTTTTGATGTATGTGTGTGTCTAATACAAGCTTTTTTTAATTATCAGAACAACTTTCAAAAAAATCATTTTAATTAGTGGGTACTGTACAATCACAGGGTTGTTATAATCAAGGAGATCAACCAAATCTGTTTAGGCTTTAATTGAGTTGGGTGATTAAGGTCAAACATCCATATTTGGATTTTTTTCTTGTCTGTTCATTACTATTTGTAACAGCTAAACAAAATCTGACTTTAAAAACGTAAGGCTCAAGAACCCAACTAAAGCAAACACTGACCACTATAATGGTGACATAAAATAGTGATTTTCATCTTTGTTGATTCTTCATGTTAACATCAGGTCTCAACAATAATGGTCAATCATCACTCAAAGAATCACTTAATTATCTCATTAACTTTAACTCTGCTTCAGTGTTAATTTAACACTCCTCTTTTAACACTTTCACACTCTTGAGTGTGGTCACATGTACTCCCAGCATAGTTAATTTCACTCTGGATTTTTTGCTGTGTATTTGTCAAGCTCCAACGATGGGCAGATGCTGAATTTTGGCTCGAATAAACACCCCCCCTAAAAAAAAATGTAACATAAAAAACTGTGAAATGCTTGGCAGTACACATATTACCAGCTACGCTTATTACTAACCAGTTTGATTTTATTTCTGTCAGACGTCTACAGAAGTTATTTTTGAGAATTAACTGCACTGTTAAAAATCGCTGTAAAAAAATGGCCAAATTTCGACAGTAACATTCTGTTTTTCATTAAAAAAGTGCATTCTAGGTAATATTCATCATTTTTGAGAAGGTAGCCTGCTGCTATATATCATAAATTAACAACGTTCAAAGTCGACACTCAGCGGCTGTGTTTCAAATCACACCCTACACCCTCATTCACTATTCCCTACATGAGTTTACTAATATAGTCCACCTGACAGAGAGAATGAACACTAATGAGTGAATTCAGACACTGATCAACAGCTGCTGTTAACGAGTAGAATCAATGAAGAAAAAAACAAGACAAACACATGAAATACAACTGACTTCAGTCACAGTCTTAGATGAAATCATCTGAAGATTTAAACAATCAACAAACAGCTTTACCAACTTCACTCATTACTAACCACAAGACCACAGGAAACAGATGATTCTTCTGCACAATCTGACTTTGCTGCAGCCTGGAATTGAACTACTGGTTTCGTCTGGTCAGAGGAGAACTGACCCCCAACTGAGCCTGGTTTCTCCCAAGGTTTTTTTCTCCATTCTGTCACCGATGGAGTTTCGGTTCCTTGCCGCTGTCGCCTCTGGCTTGCTTAGTTGGGGTCACTTCATCTACAGCGATATCATTGACTTGATTGCAAATAAAAACAGACACTATTTAAACTGAACAGAGATGACATAACTGAATTCAATGATGAACTGCCTTTAACTATCATTTTGCATTATTGAGACACTGTTTTCCTAATGAATGTTGTTCAGTGCTTTGACGCAATGTACACAAGTAATCAATGTATTTTGTTTAAAGCACTATATAAATAAAGGTGATTGATTGACTAACCAGACTGACTTTATTTCTGTCAGATCAAATATTAGAAATCAAAAGATCTTATTGAGAATTACAGAGATTTAGATGATATTGTTACTGTTTCGTTTGACCTCATCATTGTGGAGATCAGTGTTTGCTTTAGTTGGGCTCCTGACCCTTGACTTTTGTACTTTAAGTTTTGTTTCATTGCTGTATTTGTATCTTTATGATACATCTGTTACAGCAATATTAATATTGATAGTCAAGTGATTATGGCTCTTTCTGTCAGGCATTATCTACTAGACTGATTTAAAGTGTTGCTGTAGTACTCACATTTTAATTTGGTGTTGAAATATGTGAGTGAGATTCAACATTTTTGTTTATTCAATTTTATAAGATTGAGCAGTAACAACCAGAACATATGGATTTAAAGACAGTTTGAGTTTTAAATATTTTGGGCAGCAGTGTCGATAACACTCAAAGAGAGACATGAACAATCAGCATATGAATCTCAACAATGGTGACAATCAAAAGGTTCATGATGCAGTGCATGCTGGGTACCAGCTAGTGATGGGAAGATGAGGCCTCATGAAGCTTTAAGCTTTTCAGCCAAGTGGTTCACAAAAGGGTTCATTTCTGGAAACTAAATTTGCTCAGAATACCACCTGGTGGTCAACAAGTGTAAAAACAAGCAGATATATTAGAAGACCAGGGGTCAGAAAGTAAAATTCATGCTATATTTTTGTTCCACCCATGAAGTCAGCAGCTGATTTCACCAGAGGAGGAACCAAGTCATTCCTTACAGGTCAAAAATGAGTCTCAAGTTAAATACCAAGTTCTAAAAGAGTTCAAGTTAGTGAGATAATTAGGTGACTAATTATATGACGATTGTGCAGTAGTGATGAACACCTGCTGTTATTGAGAATTACAGAGGACCGGATGATTTATTGTTTAAAATGATTCCACCATCATGGAGATCAGTGTGTTCTTTAGTTGGGCTCTTGACCCTTTTAATAATCCAAAGTCATTTTCTTTTAAACACTTGCGGTTGTGTTACATGGTAAATATTAATACATTGCTGATCTAAAAGCTTGAAAACAGCAAATTAAACTGCCCTTTTATCAAGTAAAACATTTAAATGACCTTCATTAGGGTGTCTCTCTTTGGTTTGTTTTATGATGTTCAGCTATTACTGAACTACAATAAAAGTCCTATTAAACAAATATTATTGTAATGCTTAAATATTGAAGGAAAACAAATTGTACCAGCTCAGGATTTTAGACATGAGAATTTATCATATGATCCTCAACAGTGGTTACAATAATTATTCATGCTACAGTGCATGATGGGAGTTTTTTTTACTATGGTGTTACCCAGCATGCACTTCAGCTTGAAGCGTTTTGTTGGTTGTCACCATTTTTGAGATTCATATGCTGGGTCATGATGTCTGTGCGTCTTATTAGAACAAGGTTTCAGAAATGTATATGCATTACATACTTAAAAATTCAAATTAATTATCGATATTAAACCAGTTCAATTGCATGTGGCAGTTCCACAATGTAGGTTGTTTAAAAACTGAACATATGTTAGATGAAATAATTTTTTTTTTTTGGAAATAATAACTACATCATCATGGAAAAGCAGCTAGTAAGAGTTTTCTGTATCTCTATGATTGTGCTGCTTTATAACAACACATGCACTTTTGCAGAGAAACATTTAACACAAGAAGCCAAAGGTCAAGAGCCCAACTGAAGCAAACACTGATCTCCATGATGATGGCATCATTTTAACCAATAAAACATTGACATCTGATCCTCTGTAATTCTCAATGACAGCAGGTGTTCTTCACTAATTCACAATCATAATTAAATTAGTCACTTAATTATCTCATTAACTCTTTGAGGACTTGGGATTTAACTAGGGCTGCACGATTAATCGCATGCGATTGTCATGCGTGTCTTTGTCAGTAAAGCCGGTTCTGTGATTAGCAGTAAATGTCCACCACCTGGTTTCAAGTGGAGCGGCACTTCCCAGCTAGAATTTTCTTTGTTCTAAAATGTTCTAAGAACATTCCCATGGATTGTTCTAACAATGTTTTTAGCGGGTAGTTTTATTTTTGTTCCCAGAACGTTCTCTCAAAATATAGGATAACGTTCTCTAAAAACATTCTACAAATGTTTATCAATAACATTATTAGAACATTATTCCATAACATTCTAATTAAGATTTAAGTGGATGTTTAGATGTGGATGTTGATGTCTGTTTAAAAGTAATAGCTTGGTTTGATGTCACCATAATGCTGGTAAGTGTTGGCTTTAGTTGTGCAATTTGACACTTGACTTGTCGGTGTTGTTTTTTAGCTGCTGTCATCTTTATTATGGCTAAAACAGCAAACAAATGTGTGGTTCAATGGTGCTGTTTGCTTGCTGATGATTGATATGTCTGATTACTTGTTTTCACCCAAGCTACTGTGTGGTGTTAGTTAAGTATTATTTATTAAAGTGACTCAATGGTCAACAGCCTGACACCCAGTTGAATTTAAAACAGATAATTTCAAAGATTCAAAAAAATTTGTCACACAAACATCAAGATTCAGTGTATGAATCTCAACAATGGTGACATGCTTTATGCCGCAATGTATTCTGGGTACATCATGCAAAACTCATCTGTAGCACCCAGAATGCATTGCGGCATGAAGCATGTCACCATTGTTGAGATTCTTACACTAATTCTTAAGGTCTCTGTATGTCTAAGCATCCTAAGGTTTGAAGTGATTCTAAAACAATGTAGTTTAAAAAGATCAGACAAAAATAAAATGACATAAATTGTCAGGACCCTGTGTATTGCAACACATCTGCTATAGTCACTAATATTAAATTAATAGCGTAGAACAGACTCCTGGTAAAATCAGTTGATCAGATTATTACATTAAGACATCTTTAATATCAGCCAGTAACCAACATTATCTAATGACATCTTTTTCTCAATGTTTTTGCTGTAACAGATATAATTACAGCAGCTAAATGAACGCTAACACTGAAAAGACTCATACTTCCTAAGTACTGATCAGCATAATGGTGACATCAAACTAAACTATAATTTTCAATAAACCATCAACATCTCTGTTAATCTCAATAAGAACTTTTTTACATTTATGACAGAAATAACTCTTGTTTATAATAAGTGAAGATTGTCATGTTTTTGGAGTATTTACGCTAGAGTTTGACACCAAACAGAGGTTGGGTTTTCACTTTCAACCAACATCTGACTTCTGAGCAATGTCAGTCCACATCTAGTGTGATGTGAAGCCGTAATTCACTGACAAGCTGTGCAATATCACGTTCATAATCGCAGATTAATCGCATGCGGTTA
Organism: Carassius gibelio; assembly: GCF_023724105.1. Taxonomy (NCBI): domain Eukaryota; kingdom Metazoa; phylum Chordata; class Actinopteri; order Cypriniformes; family Cyprinidae; genus Carassius; species Carassius gibelio. Next base: position 32,823,542 of record NC_068396.1, on the reverse strand, counting down.
TGAACGCGATATTGCGTAGCTTGTCAACGATCCACGGCTCTGTATATTAGGTGCGGCTCCATTTGAAAGCAGCTGATGGACATTTACTGCTAATCACAGAACCATCTTTACTGATGAGACACGCATGACAATCGCATGCGATTAATCGTGCAGCCCTAGATTTAACTAGAGACTAGTTTGTGACTTGGAAGGAATAACTTGGTTCCTCCTCTGGTCAAATCAGCTGCTGAGTTCATGGGTGGAATAAACATATGGCAGGACTTTTACTTTCTGGCTCCTGAAATGTCCACCTATGGTCTGTAATATATCTGCTTGTTTTACAATCTGCTTTTTTTGGCTACCAGGTGGTATTGTGAGCAAATAAAGTTTCCAGAAATTAACCCTTTTGTGAACCACTTGTCTGAAAATCCAGCACAGGATAAAACTCATCCATGACTCCCAGCATGCATTGCAGCATGAATAAATTATGCCTCTGAATTGTTCACTTATTTTCTTGAATTCTTATAATGCTTATAATTTTGCTTTTGTCTTAAGTTTTAGTAGCATGTGTTGTGATGTTCAGAACCTATCTGTTTATTTATTTTGTGGATTGTCATCATTGTTGTGATTCATACACTGATTCTTGATGTTTCTGTCTAAATATCAGCGCAGGTTTTTTTTAATGAGTAAAATTTTCTTAACAGTCTTTCATAATTTAAGACTCAGCAGTGTTTCATATGTTGATGTAATGTCAATATTCAATAAGAGAAGAGACACAGAATTGAATCTGAAATAATAGTTTTTTTTCTTGTCAATCTATAAACAACAATATCAGATTTATTTCTTCTGTAGACTTTTTTTTCTATAACAAGTTTCAAAGATGCATTGTTACAGCATGTAAGAAAAAAGAAACCTTAGTTGTTGAAACGTCAGGTTCAAGAGCACAACTAAAGTAAACACTGATCTCCATCATGGTAGTGAATAAAAAAATACCTTAACCTATTTAACTCTCAATAAGATCTGTAGACATCTGACAGAAATAAAGTCAGTCTGGTTAATAATGTGAATCTGGTGAAGCTGTTTTAGGAGTTGTTTAATCAGCTCTTGAGAAATTTGATGAATTCAAGGCTGTGGCTGAAGTCATTTGTAGTTCTTGTGTTTCTCTTTCCTTTAGTGATTCTGTTTGTTAATAGCAGGTGTTCACTAATGCTCAATCATGAATTAATCACATAATTATCTCATTAACTTCACTAATTCAGTGTTACTCAAACACTCTGTAGTGTGCACACATTATAAGTGTTCACTTAAAACTGAGGATTTTATTGTGGGGTTTAAAGGGTTAAAGACAGCATGAAACATAATTTAACAGTAATAAACTGTAATTAATTTACAGGAAACAAACTGTAGAAAAACTGTTATTTACTGGCACCGCTGCTGCCACCCCTGCTGCCAGTAAATAACTGTTTTTCTACAGTTTGTTGCCATAAATTAATGGTTGCCAGCAAAAAAAGTGTTTTTCTACAGTTTGTTGCCGTTAAGTCAAGGAAAAACAGTAATATACTGTAAAATGTAAATGTCAGATTTACCAAATGAAAAAAAGTTAATTCAACTAAAATATTTGTGAACATCCATACAAAAAAAGTTATGCAAAATCATACACTGATAATGAGAGTAAATACTGAACTCAGCTGTATTAATGTGTTTTCACAAGAGAGATCTGTTAGTTTAATGCAGTTTTGTTGTTCACTATTGTGCTGGAGAGTAGAGCCTGTGCTTCAGTTAATGATGAGCCATGAATTTTGATCTTTTGCTGCTTTACATGAAGACAGTGAGTTTGGATTCTCCTGATACAGTGGTTATCTCTGTGTTAAAGGGGGGGTGAAATGCTCGTTTTCACTCAATATCCTGTTAATCTTGAGTATATATAGAGTAGTACTGCATCCTTCATAAATCCAAAAAGTCTTTAGTTTTGCTATATTCATAAGAGAAAGATAGTATGTACCGATTTTTCTCTGAAAAACACGACCGGCTGGAGGCGTGATGTGTGGGCGGAGTTAAAGAATCACGAGCGCGAATAGGCTTTTGCGTTGAGAGCATGTGGAAGCTGTGACATTACTGTGAGGGAAAACCCATCATTCAAAACAAACCATGGTTTACAGTCAGATTCAGCCATTTATTTATGATCCAGAATCAGATCCAGAGGCTGAAATTTAACAAGAGCAGCAGCAGCAACGACTCGCTCCGAGCGGGGCTCGAACCCGGGTCTCCGATGGGAGGGGACGCACTAACAAGGTGGCAGAGATATTTGAAGCAGTTTTACTCACCGCCTGTGGTTCCAACACACAATCGTGACCCTTTTTCCTTGGGATTGCATCATCCTTAAGAAATAAACGATACGCAAATCCGTCGTCAAACTGGGCCTTGTGAACAAGCATCTTCGAAATGCAGGGAACAAACAAAAACACTTGCACAACTCCGTTGATGCTCTGTAAAAATAAACTCCATCCACTGGTCCCTTAATGCAGTTTTTTTTTTTTTTGGTAATCTGTGCAGGGTTGTCTTGCCCTGGCAACCAAAAACACACTTCTTTTGTGACATTTGGCGACGCTCTCGCTCTGATCAGTGAAGTCTGTTGTGCTCTCAGTGCTCTGCTATACGAGAGCGCGCGCTCTTCTGGCAGAAGTGCCTCAGGACCCATATAAGGAAATTCCGCTCCATCTAACGTCACACAGAGCCATACTCGTACAACTTAAATTTTTGAAACTTTGTCCATGTTTAGCATGGGAATCCAACTCTTTAACAGTGTAAAAAACTCAGTATGCATGAAATAGCATTTCACCCCCCCTTTAAGTATTTCAGCACATACGTGTGAGCTGCAGTGATTTGAGTAAAATCATGCATTTAGTTAAACACTCTGTCAAGTGTTTGGAGTTTTATATTAAGAAATATTACTTCTCAGTGGACTCAAATGAAAGAAGTTCATAGTACTAACATCATAGGAATGCTAGCTTTTAAACCCGAAGCAGTGGGAGTGGAGTTACACAGTAAAAAATTGTGCCGTTAAATAACAGTAATTTACTGGCAGCAGGGGCTGCAGTAAATATTTTACCGTAAATTATACCATGGAAATTAACTCCACTCCCACCGCTTCAAGCAGTTCGAGTTTAAAAGCTAACATTCCTATGATGTTAGTACTATGAACTTATTCCATTTGAGTCCACTGAGAAGGAATATTTCTTAATATAAAAATGCAAACACTTAATGTGTAGCAGTAAAGAAACTAAATGCATGACTTTAACCACTGCAGTTAATTGTCAGCTATAGCACACATGTATGTGCTGATGTACTTAACACAGAGATCACCACTGTATCAACGTCTGTATATAAAGCATTAGAAATTGTGGCACATCATTGACTGAAGCACAGGGTCTACTCTCCAGCACAATGGTGAACAACAAAACCGCATTAAACTAACAGATCTCGCTTGTGAAAACACATTAATACAGCTGCACTGTTAAAAATCGCTGTAAAAAACGGCCAAATTTCGACAGTAAAATACTGTTTTTCATTTAAACAGTGCATTCTGGGTAATATTCATCGTTTTCGAGAAGTACACTGTTAAAAATCGCTGTAAAAAAACGGCCAAATTTCGACAGTAAAATACTGTTTTTCATTAAAACAGTGCATTCTGGGTAATATTCATCGTTTTCGAGAAGTAGCCTGCTGCTATATATCGTAAATTAACAACATTCAAAGTCGACACTCAGCGGCTGTGTTTCAAATCACACCCTACACCCTCATTCACTATTCCCTACATGAGTTTACTAATATAGTCCACCTGACAGAGAGAATGAACACTAATGAGAGAATTCAGACAATGATCAACAGCTGCTGTTAATGAGTAGAATCACTGAAGAAAAAAAAAACATAACAAGACAAACACATGAAATACAACTGACTTCAGCCACAGCCTTAGATGAAATCAACTGAAGATTTAAATGATCAACAAACAGCTTCACCAACTTCACACATTACTAACCAGACTGACTTTATTTCTGTCAGATCAGAGAACAGAGATCAAAAGATCTTATTGAGAATTAAAGAGATTTAGATGATAATGTTACTGTTTCGTTTAGCGTCACCATTGTGGAGATCAGTGTTTGCTTTAGTTGGGCTCCTGACCATTGACTTTTGCACTTTAAATTTTGTTTTATTGCTGTATTTGTATCTTTATGATGCATCTGTTACAGCAGTATTAATTTTGATAGTCAAGTGATTATGGTTGTTTCTAACAGGCATGATCTACTAGACTGGCTTAAAGTGTTGCTATAATAATCAAATATTAATTTGGTGTTGAAATATTTGAGTGAATGACACTTCAATTTTGTAAGATTGAAAAGTAGTGTGATAACGAGTATTTATGGATTTAACGACTAGTTTTAGTTAAAAAGTATTTCGGGCAGCAGTCCCCACAACACTCAAAGAGAGAAATCAACAATCAGCATATGAATCTCAACAATGGTGACAATCAAAAGGTTCATGATGCAATGCATGCTGGGTACCAGCACAGGATAAAACTCATCCATGATTCCCAGCATGCATTGCAGCATGAATAAATTATGCCCCTGAATTGTTCACTTATTTTCTTGAATTCTCATGTGCTTATAATTTTGCATTTGTTTTAAGTTTTAGTAGCATGTGTTGTGATGTTCAGAATTGATCTGTTCATTTATTTTGTGGATTGTGGATGTTTCTGTCTAAATTTCAGCAAAGGTTTTTTTTTTTATTATGAGTGAAATTTTCTTAACAGTCTTTCATAACTTATGGCTCAGCAGTGTTCCTTCTCATGCTGTAGTATCAATATTCAATAAGAGAAGAGACACGGGATTAGATCAGAAATAATAGTATTTGTTTTTGTCAATCTATAAACAACAATATCAGATTTTTTTTTCTTCTGTGTATTTTTGTTTTGCTATAACAAGTTCCAAAGGCGCATTGTTACAGCATGAAAAAAAAAAAAAAAACCTTAGTTGTTGAAAAGTCACGTTCAAGAGCCCAACTAAAGTAAACACTGATCTCCATCATGGTAGTGAAAAAACACCTAAACCTATTTAACTCTCCATAAGTTCTTCTGTAGACATCTGACAGAAATAAAGTCAGTCTGGTTAGTAATGTGAATCTGGTGAAGCTGTTTTATGAGTTGTTTAATCAGATCTTGAGAGATTTGATGTATTCTTTTATTCAGTTGATTTCATCTAAGGCTGTGGCTGAAGTCATTTGTAGTTCTTGTGTTTCTCTTTCCTTCAGTGATTCTGCAGGTGTTTATCACTTATGCTCAATCATCAATTAATCACAGAATTATCTCATTAACTTCACTGATTCAGTGTTACTCTAACACTCTGTAGTGTGCACACATTATAAGTGTTCATTTAAAACTGAGGATTTTCTTGTGGGGTTTAAAGGGTTAAAGATTTAAGATGAAGAAAAAACAGAATGAAACATAATTTAACAGTAATAAACTGTAATTAATTTACAGGAAACAAACTGTAGAAAAACAGTTATTTACTGGCACCCCTGCTGCCAGTAAATAACTGTTTTTCTACTGTTTCTTGCCGTAAATTAATGGTTGCCAGCAAAAAAAGTGTTTTTCTACAGTTTTTTGCCGTCAAGTCAAGGAAAAACAGTAATATACTGTAAAATGTAAACGTCAGATTTACCAAATGAAAAAAAAGTTAATTTAACTAAAATATTTGTGAACATCCATAGAAAAAAAATTAGGCAAAGTCATACACTGATAATGAGAGTAAATACTGAACTTGACTGTATTAATGTGTGTTTGAACAAGAGAGATCGTTTAGTTTAATGTAGTTTTGTTGTTCACCATTGTGCTGGAGAGTAGAGCCGGTGCTTCAGTCAATGATGAGCCACAAATTCTGATTTTCTGCTGCTTTATATAAAGGCAGTAAATGTGGAGTCGCTGATACAGTGATGATCTCTGTGTTAAGTACTTCAGCACATACATGTGTGCTATAGCTGACAATGAGCTGCAGTGATTTGAGTAAAAGTCATGTATTTATTTACTTTATTACTGCACATTAAGTGTAAGAAATATTCCTTCACAGTGGACTCAAATGAAATAAGTTCAAAGTACTAACATCGTGGGAATGCTAGTTTAAAAACTCGAACTGTTTGAAGCAGTGGGAGTGGAGTTAATTTCCATGGTAGAATCTACAGTAAAATACTGTTAAAAAATAAGAGTGGTAAATTAATGGTTAAGAGCTGTAAATTAACAGTACTTTACTGGCACCCCTGCTGCCAGAAAATTACTGTTATTTAACAGAATTTTTTTTTACAGTGTATATATCGTAAAATAACAACGTTCAAATTCGACACTCAGCGGCTGTGTTTCAAATCACACCCTACACCCTCATTCACTATTCCCTACATGAGTTTACTAATATAGTCCACCTGACAGAGAGAATGAACACTAATGAGTGAATTCAGACAATGATCAACAGCTGCTGTTAATGAGTAGAATCACTGAAGAAAAAAAAACATAACAAGACAAACACATGAAATACAACTGACTTCAGCCACAGCCTTAGATGAAATCAACTGAAGATTTAAATGATCAACAAACAGCTTCACCAACTTCACACATTACTAACCAGACTGACATTATTTCTGTCAGATCAGAGAACAGAGATCAAAAGATCTTATTGAGAATTAAAGAGATTTAGATGATAATGTTACTGTTTCGTTTAGCGTCACCATTGTGGAGATCAGTGTTTGCTTTAGTTGGGCTCCTGACCATTGACTTTTACACTTTAAATTTTGTTTTATTGCTGTATTTGTATCTTTGTGATGCATCTGTTACAGCAGTATTAATTTTGATAGTCAAGTGATTATGGTTGTTTCTAACAGGCATGATCTACTAGACTGACTTAAAGTGTTGCTATAATAATCAAATATTAATTTGGTGTTGAAATATTTGATTGAATGACACTTCAATTTAGTAAGATTGAAAAGTAGTGTGATAACCAGTATTTATGGATTTAACAACTAGTTTTAGTTAAAAAGTATTTCGGGCAGCAGTCCCCACAACACTCAAAGAGAGAAATCAACAATCAGCATATGAATCTCAACAATGGTGACAATCAAAAGGTTCATGATGCAATGCATGCTGGGTACCAGCACAGGATAAAACTCATCCATGATTCCCAGCATGCATTGCGGCATGAATAAATTATGCCCCTGAATTGTTCACTTATTTTCTTGAATTCTTATGTGCTTATAATTTTGCATTTGTTTTAAGTTTTAGTAGCATGTGTTGTGATGTTCAGAACTGATCTGTTCATTTATTTTGTGGATTGTCACCGTTGTTGTGATTCATACGCTGATTCTTGATATTTCTGTCTAAATGTCAGCAAAGGTTTTTTTTTTTTTTATTATGAGTGACATTTTCTTAACAGTCTTTCATAACTTATGGCTCAGCAGTGTTCCTTCTCATGCTGTAGTATCAATAAGAGAAGAGACACGGGATTAGATCAGAAATAATAGTATTTGTTCTTGTCAATCTATAAACAACAATATAAGATTTTTTTTCTTCTGTGTACTTTTGTTTTGCTATAACAGGTTCCAAAGGCGCATTGTTACAGCATGAAAAAAAAAAAGTCACGTTCAAGAGCCCAACTAAAGTAAACACTGATCTCCATCATGGTAGTGAAAAAAACACCTAAACCTATTTAACACTCCATAAGTTCTTCTGTAGACATCTGACAGAAATAAAGTCAGTCAGGTTAGTAATGTGAATCTGGTGAAGCTGTTTTAGTAGTTGTTTAATCAGATCTTGAGAGATTTGATGTATTCTTTTATTCAGTTGATTTCATCTAAGGCTGTGGCTGAAGTCATTTGTAGTTCTTGTGTTTCTCTTTCCTTAAGTGATTCTGCAGGTGTTTATCACTAATGCTCAATCATCAATTATTAACCCAATTATTTCATTAATTTCACTGAATCAGTGTTACTCTAACACTCTGTAGTGTGCACACATTATAAGTGTTCATTTAAAACTGAGGATTTTCTTGTGGGGTTTAAAGGGTTAAAGATTTAAGATGAAGAAAAAACAGAATGAAACATAATTTAACAGTAATAAACTGTAATTAATTTACAGGAAACAAACTGTAGAAAAACAGTTATTTACTGGCACCCCTGCTGCCAGTAAATAACTGTTTTTCTACTGTTTCTTGCCGTAAATTAATGGTTGCCAGCAAAAAAAAGTGTTTTTCTACAGTTTTTTGCCGTCAAGTCAAGGAAAAACAGTAATATACTGTAAAATGTAAACGTCAGATTTACCAAATGAAAAATAAGTTAATTTAACTAAAATATTTGTGAACATCCATAGAAAAAAAATTAGGCAAAGTCATACACTGATAATGAGAGTAAATACTGAACTTGACTGTATTAATGTGTGTTTGCACAAGAGAGATCGTTTAGTTTAATGTAGTTTTGTTGTTCACCATTGTGCTGTAGAGTAGAGCCGGTGCTTCAGTCAATGATGAGCCACAAATTCTGATTTTCTGCTGCTTTATATAAAGGCAGTAAATGTGGAGTCGCTGATACAGTGGTGATCTCTGTGTTAAGTACTTCAGCACATACATGTGTAATACAGCTGACAATGAGCTGCAGTGATTTGAGTAAAAGTCATGGATTTAGTTACTTTATTACTGCACATTAAGTGTAAGAAATATTCCTTCTCAGTGGACTCAAATGAAATATGTTCATAGTACTAACATCGTAGGAATGCTAGTTTAAAAACTCGAACTGTTTGAAGCAGTGGGAGTGGAGTTAATTTCCATGGTAGAATTTACGGTAAAATACTGTTAAAAAATAAGAGTGGTAAATTAATGGTTAAGAGCTGTAAATTAACAGTACTTTACTGGCACCCCTGCTGCCAGAAAATTATTGTTATTTAACGGCAAAAATTTTTACAGTGTGAGTTCAGTATTTACTCTCATTATTAGTGTATGACTTTGCATAACTTTTTTTCATTTGGTAAATCTGACATTTACATTTTAAAGTATATTACTGTTTTTCCTTGACTTAATGGCAACAAACTGTAGAAAAACACTTTTTTTTTGCTGGCAACCATTAATTTATGGCAACAAACTGTAGAAAAACAGTTATTTACTGGCAGCAGGGGTTTTCAGCAGTTTTTCTACAGTTTGTTTCCTGTAAATTAATTACAGTTTATTACTGTTAAATTATGTTTCATGCTGTTTTTTCTTCATATTAAATTTTTAACCCTTTAATACCCACAACAAAATCCTCAGTTTTAAATGAAGACTTAATAATGTGTGCACACTACAGAGTGTTTGAGTAACACTGAATTAGTGAAGTTAATGACATAATTATGTGATTAATTGATGATTGAGCATGAGTGATGAACACCTGCTATTAACAAACAGAATTACTAAAGGAAAGAGAAACATAAGGAATACAACTGACTTGAGCCACTGCCTTAGATGAAATCAACTGAAATAAAATAATTCATAAAATCTCTCAAGATCTGATTAAACAACTCATAAAACAGCTTCACCAGATTCACATTACTAACCAGACTGACTTTATTTCTGTAAGATGTCTACAGAAGATCTTATAGAGAGTTAAATAGGTTTAGGTGTTTTTTTTTCACTACCATGATGGAGATCAGTGTTTACTTTAGTTGGGCTCTTGAATGTGACTTTAAAACAACTATGTATTTTTTTTTTTTTTTTACATGCTGTAACAATGCATTTTTGGAACCTGTTATAGCGGGAAAAAAAGACAAAAAAAAAGGAACGTTCAAAGTCAACACTCTGAATTCACTCATTAGTTTTCATTCTCTCTGTCAGGTGGACTATATTAGTAAACTCATGTAGGGAATAGTGAATGAGGGTGTAGGGTGTGATTTGAAACACAGCCGCTGAGTGTCGACTTTGAACGTTGTTAATTTACGATATATAGCAGCAGGCTACCTTCGCGAAAACGATGTATATTACCCAGAATGCACTGTTTTAATGAAAAACAGTATGTTACTGTCGAAATTTGGCCGTTTTTTACAGCAATTTTTAACAGTGTACCTTCTCGAAAACGATAAAAATTACCCAGAATGCACAGAATGCACCCCTGCTGCCAGTAAATTACTGTTATTTAACGGCACAATTTTTTACAGTGTGAGGTTTAGATGTTGATGTTTTATTTGAAAATATTTGGTCACCATTATTGTGATCAGTGTTTTCTTTAGTTGGGTAGTTTGACTATTGACTTAGTGGGTTTGTGGTTCCTGTAAATAGTGTTTACCAAAACACGTAATTTGTTATAAAAAGAGCCATAAACAAAGATAAGCTGATATAGTTTTCATCATCATGAAGAAAAATGATTGAGGAAAATTATTTTTATCATCATTGACCCAAAGTGGTTATTTATTATTAATGAACACTATTCAAGAGACAATACTTTCTTCCCTCAGATCAAACATTCTTAATTTTTATTTTTAAATACATTTTGGGGAGATAAAGCTTTCGAGACACATAGACATCAATAATCAGTATATGAATCTCAACAATGGTGACATGCTTCATCCAGCAATGCATGCTGGGAGCCACCATAGTATAAAACACATGGCTCCCAGCATGCATTGCTGCATGAAGCATGACACTATTGTTGAGATTTATACACTGTTTGTTGATGTCTGTGTTTGTCACCGTAGGTTGTCACCGTAGGTTTTTGAGCTCATGTTTGTTAAAAGATTTTAACTGATTGTTATAATACCGCTAGATCTCATGTGGCAGAAACACAGGGTTTGTAATATGAATGTACTAATGGAACAACATAATTGTTAGATTAAAAAACATCAGCAAATCAGGTAATTTCATGATTATTATAAAACCATTAACAGGTAACAGCCATCACTTGATCTCATGTCACTTTAGCTTTTTTTGATGCTGCAAATGTGCTCAACAAACAAACTGTCACACCAGCCACAATAACCAAAACATATAATAAGTGTTAAGAGCTCAACTAATGGAAACACTAATCACTGTTATGGTGTTTAACTGTTATGCTCTTATGGAAATTAAACATTAGAGTTAAAACCCTGTTATTTTCAATAAGAGCTTTTGTAGACGTCTGACAGAAATAAAGTCAGTCTGGTTAGTAATACGTGAAGCTGGTAATGCTGTTTGTGGAGTTGTTTAATCCTCCTCTGCTGAGATCTTGAGATATTTAATGTGCTGCCATGCATTTCACCAATTTTTGCAGTGTGGTGCTTATTCCAACTAAAATTCAACGTCTGTCTGATGTCGGAGTTTGACGTCAAACAAAGTTGGGTTTAGACATCAACTCGACTTTAATTTTTAACCAAAATATGACGTCTGACTGACGCTGGATTAGTTGGAATCCAACATCTTCCTGACATCACATTGATGTACTGTGCCTGCTGGATAGTGTTTTTTCTTCTTCACTTGTGTAGTTTTAAAATTTTGTACAGAAGATGCATACTAGCACCGTCTACCATAAAACAAGGAAAACACAGATTCTAGGAGTAGAGCTCAATATATTTAGACTTTTTGTAAGTATAAATCAAGTATATTTCTGAGAAGTACATAAAGAGCATTTCTGAGAAGTACATAAAAAGTAAACTAAAAGTATACTTTCCTATTTTTAGTTTAAAAGAAGTATACTAATAGCACACTTGAATAAACTTATTTTTCGAAAGGGTAAAGCGGAAACAGTAAGACCACGTACAACATTTGTCCAAAGAGAGAAAGAAGTACTGCTGGAAAAGGCTTAATTGGAATCTGAACTGTTGTCTCTACAGCATAAAAAGGAGTTTGCAGCGGCAGCAAAAGAAGCTAAGATTCTGGAAGTGGCTGCATTAGAGATTGAATCAGGAGAAATTAATATGGCGATGGATGTCACAGCATTTCCACAGGAGACTGTTGAATAGCGCACAAACGACTATGTGGACAGTCTTTCTGGATCAAGATTTCATTGTCCCACATAGCAACATTGTGTCGGCCCAGATCCGGCCCACATCTGGCACACGTGGAAAGATGATCTGGCCCACTGCTCCTGTTTGCCAGATTTGAGCCACAAGCAGGCCATAGCAATGCCACATGTCAGCCAAGAGTAAAGAAATTAACCAGGACCTTATCTGAGCCACCAAATCTGTGTATATATTAAATATGAAGTAATTTCAGCCTTATTAAGCCTGTTAACAAGCAGAATCACTGAAGGAAAGAAAAGAGAAAAACAGATAAGCGGAAACATAAGAACTACAACTGACTTCAGCTACAATCTTAGATGAAATCAACTGCAGATAAAAGAAGACATTAAATCTCTCAAGATCTCAGCAGAGGAGGATTAAACAACTCCACAAACAGCTTTACCAGCTTCACTTATTACTAACCAGACTGACTTTATTTCTGCTAGACATCTACAAAAGTTTTTTATTGAGAATTAACAGAGGTTTAACTCTAATGTGTGTCACCATAACAGTGATCAGTGTTTCCATTAGTTGTGCTCTTATTCTGTAACTCTTATTCTGTCTTTTGTAGCTGCTGTGACGGTGTGTTTGTTAAACACATTTGTGGCCTCAAAGAAAACTAAAGAGACTTGAGGTCAGGTGATGGTGGTTATCTGTTGGTGATTTTATAATCTTCATGAAACAGGCTGATTTACTTTTTATCTAACAATTATTTCATTAATATATTCACATCACAGACCATGTGTTTTTGCAGCATGAGATCCAGCAATATTACAACAATAAGTCAGAAGATTTTAACAAGCATGGGAAAAAGTCAATCTATGATTACACACACAGACATCAACAATCAGCACATGAATCTCAACAATGGTGACAATGAAATGTACCTTGCTGCAATGCATGCTGGGTACTAGCATAGTACACAACTCCCAGCATGCATTGCAACATGAATAAATTATGCAGCTGAATTTTCCTGTTATTTTGTTTAAATCTTAATATTTGCTTATATTTTTTGTTGTTGTTTTTGTTGTGACTTAGTAGCTTTTCAATGAAGTTCTGAATTGATCAGTTTATCTAAATATTTTTGATTGTCACCATTTTTGAGATTCATGTGCTGATTGTTTATATCTGTGTGTGTGCGCGTGTCATAGGTTAAGTTTTTTGAGCTCATGTTTGTTTAAAGATTTTAACTGATTGTTATAATACTGCAGTATCTCATGCTGCAGAAACACATGGTTTGTGATGTGAGTATATTAACGAAACAATTTTTAGATTAAAAAGAGCATAAATGAACCTGCATACTTTATGATGATTAGAAAATCATCAACAGATAATAGCTGTCACTTGATGTCATGTCACTCTAGTTTTCTTTGAAGCTGCAAATGTGTTTAACAAACACACTGTCAGAATGGCCAAAAAAAGACAAAATATACAATAAGAGTTAAGAGCCCAACTAGTGAAAACACTAATCACTGTTATGGTGAAACACATTAGAGTTAAACCTCTGTTAATTCTCAATAAAAACTTTTGTAGATATCTAACAGAAATAAAGTCAGTCTGGTTAGTAATAAGTGAAGCTGGTAAAGCTATTTGTGGAGTTGTTAAATCCTCCTCTGCTGAGATCTTGAGAGATTTAATGTCTTCTTTTATCTTCAGTTGATTTCTGGACTAAAACAGAGAACATGAACAGGTTAATGGCGGACTTTGTGGTCATGATGAGGGGATTAGGGAGTTACCAAACAGCCTCCATAACCGTGACAGGGCAGGCGGTGAGTTCATGGATGGTCTCCGTGGCCGTCACAAGACAGGCAATGAGTTCATAGACTGCCTCCATAGCCATGACAGGACACGATGAGAGTTCATGGATGGGTACTACTGACACCTGCAAAGGTTCTGCAGTGGTTTCTGCCATCTCTGGAGGTTCCACAGCAGTAACGGTCTCCTTGACAGCAACACAACAGGCTGAGAGAACACTGCTGGGTGCAACAGACAGGATGTGATGAGATTCTGGATGATCTGTTGAGACGTGATAAAGTTCTGGAATATTGGTAGCGATTAGACTGGACTCATAAAGATCAACTGTGGCTTGACTTTGTGGTGCTGAGCTGGTGGCCATCTTGTACAGTGGCGCTGGGATGGCGGCCATCTTGGTGGCCATCTTTTCTGGAGACACAGGTGTAGCGTCGGCCATCATGTCTGGAGGCACAGGCGTAGAGTTGACCATCGTGTTTTGGGAAACGGGTTTGGTCGATGTATCCCATAGATTACGATGGTGTAGGTATTTGGGGAAGCACCAAAAGTCCAGGATTTCAAGCCCCTTCATTTCCCACTGAGGCAGAGGGTCATCAAGGCAGTAATTAAAAATTTCCTTCAATGCTGCATCATTATAATCCAGCCCTACTGCTATGCTCCAAAACACTTGAGCCAGGTCACCCACCTCAGGAGTCTCCTCCTCCACTCCTACATGGCGGCTGGGGAAAGGATTCAAAATCCCACACCGCTGGATCTAGGTGTGATGGAGTCCTTCTGTCACGGAACACACACAAACAGTTAGATCCAATAGCAGTGTTTATTAGGGTAATCCAAAATCATATATCCAGCCAGGAAAATGCCAAAATCCAGGTGAGCAGTCCAAAACAAGAAACATGAACATTGACAAGGAAACACAAAATAACTGGGTGACATGAGACAAGGACTCCATAACAATGACAGAAACAAACTGGGTATACAAAGATAGGTGCTAACAATGCGAGTGGGGACAGCTGTGTGCAATGAATGGTGATTAGTCCAGATAAAGGCTAGTTTGCAATGCAGTCCCAGAAGTGGGGTGACGATATGGGGAAGCGAGACCTCTAGTGGACACCCAAAATGGCTGCTGTGCTTTGCGTGCTTGAAAGCATAACAAATAAAGTTTAACAAACAGTAGTTCAGCTTTACCTATGACAAACAGGACCCTCCAGAGGGGAGGAAGGAGTAATTCTAGATATGGCATAATAGTGGTGGAATTTTACACAGTTCTTTTGGGCATGTTCGACAGCAGCCATATCACCCTGGAGCCCAAGACCGGTTGCCCACTGAAGCTAAGCAGGGCTGAGCCTGGTCAGTATCTGGATGGGAGACCTCCTGAGAAAACTAGGTTGCTGCTGGAAGAGGTGCTAGTGAGGCCAGCGGGGGTGCTCACCCTGTGGTCTGTGTGGGTCCTAGCGCCCCAGTGTAGTAATGGGGACACTATACTGTCAACAAGCACCGTCCTTCGGATGAGACGTTAAACCGAGGTCCTGACTCTCTGTGGTCATTAAAAATCCCAGGATGTCTTTCAAAAAAGAGTAGAGGTGTGACCTTGGCATCCTGGCCAGATTCACCCATTGGCCTCTGACCATCATAGCCTCCTAACAATCCCCATATCTGCTGATTGGCTTCATCACTCTGTCTCCTCTCCACCAGTAAGCTGGTGCACAGCAAAATCCCCAGTGCTAATTTAACACTCTGAGTGTGGACACATATAAACACTGAAGCAGTGTTAAAAGTAACACTGAAGCAGAGTTGAAGTTAATGAGATAATTAAGAAGTTAATTGAGTTATGATTGAGCATTATTGAAGACACCTGATGTTAACAAGCAGAATCACCAACCGAGAAAATCACAATTTGTGTGTCACCATTATAGTGGTCAGTGTTTGCTTTAGTTGGGATCTTGGCTTGTAACTTTTTAATTTTCAAATTTGTGTGTCAAGCCAAGAACAAAAATCATCTGGTGATTATGATTATGTTTTAATGTAATTGTTGCTTGACCTTAATCACTGAACTCATTTACAGTCTCTTCTCTTCTTATTGGTCATTATTGATTATAACAGCTTTAATTCCACAATGAAAGAGTCTGCATTTTCTATACATTTTGCAGGCATTTCTTGTGATTCTGATTTTTTTTTTATTAAAGATTCTTTATTGTAGGCACACACAGATAACAAGAATCAGCGTATGAATCTCAACAATGGTGACAAACAGCATATTCAGATAAACAAATCTACTCTGAAGATTTAGAAACTACATACTAAAAATTCACATAAAAACAGCAAAAATAAAATATAGTTAGAATAAAAAGTTAAAAAGACAGCTCATAATTTATTCATGCCACAATGCATGATGGGAGCCATGGCTGAGTTTTTAATGGCTACAACATGCTTTTTTGATGCTCACACTGATCTTTGATGTCTGTGTGTCTAAACTAAAGAACTCTTTCTTTATGTCGAACTAACTTTTGGAAACTTCTCATATTATAGCAAAAATGCTGGATCACTTTTTTTATCCACCTAATTTAAGTACACCGTAAAGAAACCTGAACTCAGGCATTCAGGTCACTCCATGACAATTAGTTCAAACCACAATCAATACCACATGATTGGCTTATCTCTGGTCTGTCTGCATGTTATAACTCAGTTACCACATCGACACAAAATCTAAAGCAAATTACTGAAGGTTCAAGATCCCAACTAAAGCAAACACTGACCACTATAATGGTGACACACAAATTGTGATTTTCTCGTTTGGTGATTCTGCTTGTTAACATCAGGTGTCTTCAATAATGCTCAATCATAACTCAGTTAACTTCATAATTATCTCATTAACTTCAACTCTGCTTCAGTTTTACTTTTAACACTGCTTCAGTGTTTATATGAGTCCACAGAGTGTTAAATTAACACTGGGGATTTTGCTGTGTGTGTGGTGGGCGTTCTGGCGCACTATGGCTGCCGTCGCATCATCCAGGTGGATGCTGCACACTGGTGGTGGATGAGGAGATAGCCCCTGACCATGTAAGCGCTTTGAGTGTCTAGAAAAGCGCTATATAAATGTAAGGAATTATTAATTATAATTATGTTATTAACCCTAATATTTGTAATCTATGTCCTTTCTGTGGTAAAAAGAGACAATCTTTCAGTTTTATGGAGTGTACAAGATTGTGCTATTTATTTGATTTTCTTACATTGTTGTTTGGTAAATTAGATACAATTTTTACTGTTCAGAGTTTTATTCTTGGATATCGAAATGCTGCAAAAAAACAAGATAAAATGTCATTATGGGAGAAGCAAAAATGCTTGAGGAATAAAATTGGAATGGTCAGAAGGATGTGAAGTACCTATTTGTAAAAATCAGATAAAAGCAAGAGTGTGGGATGATTTTAAATTTTATAAGATGATTAAAGACTTGATGATGGTTCAGTGGTGTTACAATGATGCAATTTGCTCTGTTGTTGATGAACTTTTATATTTTTCTTGTTTGTTACAATGATTGATCCCATTGTCAATTTTGTTTGAGTCATTATTGTATTAGAATTGTTTTGAAAGTGTAGAAGTTGTGAAATAAATGTTTGTTTAAATTCTCTCTCTCCCTACCATTAAGCAACTTTTACATTGTTTTACTTACTTGTTTTTTGACATATCTGACTGAGCTACAAACTTTCCAGTGATTAATTGAATATTCACTCGAAAAAGCAAACGCATCTCTGCCACTGTGCGCTCAATCCACTCAGCTTGCTTTATCAGCTTGAGCACGTCAGCTATACAGGCATTAATACTGAATGTTTAACATTATATTCATTGCATATATATTCTACGTTGACAACCTTAATCTCTAATAACTCCATTCTGCTCTCTGTTGTTCTGTTGTCTGTGTTTCTATGTCTAAATATAGCACTTAACACATGCTGTGTGGTATCTGCGTTTGATAACAGGGCATTTTAATGGGTACGAGTACAGGAGCTCAGTATCTGGCCCCTATTGGCGCTTCCCTAATATTTATATTTACAATTATATTTGTTTTTGTCTCTGCGTTGTTGTTTTCTCTGTGTACTAGAAGCTTATGTTGCTAAAACAAATTCCTTGTATGCACAATCATACTTGGCAATACAATAAAGCTCTTTCTGATTCTGATTCATATTCAAAAAGAGTCTCTTTAAACCAATCCACATTTCAAGCAAATCCCGTAATGTAAGGTTGTGTTGTACAGTGAATACAGCAATAGACATCACACACATCAGATACGTACAGTATCTACAGACTTTAATTGATTTGGTACATTTAATTTCATATTTCCATTTAATTTCTTTCAAGGTTAACCTCATCTAATTTGTTTTATCAATCATCACAAAGTAAAGCCCCTAAACATGAATCTTATGGCATCAACATTTCCACTCTCAGAAAGTCCCAGATGACAGCAGAATCTGTCTAAAAAGTAAAGCATGTTACCGAACTCTCAGTCTGAGTCCGAAAGACCAGAGAATCCTCCTCTTCACTGAAGACTAGAGACTACATCTATTTTTACATTTTAAAAGACAGATCAAACCTCCTCCTCGGACTGAAAGAGAAGCAAACAGCAGATGAATGGTGGTTCAGGAGCTGCTCTACGATGTTTTGTTGTTACAAATATCTTCTGAGAGGGAAAACTTCCGAGGCTTGAGCTTGAGTTTAATGGGCTCTTTGGAAGAAAGGAAACCGCTGATGCCAAGCTCCAGAGGAACCTGTGAAGAGAAAGAGAAGGTGAGCATGAGTTAATAACTGCAGTCATCCTGTGAGACAGTGTGGAGGATCCGTCTGCTCACCTGAGTCTCGTCACACACTGAGACGTCGAACCTCTGCAGGATCTCCACGATGGCCAGCTTCATGGTCACCTGAGCAAACCTCATCCCGATGCAGTTCCTGGGCCCCAGACCGAAGGGCATGTACATGTAGGGGTCGATCGACTCCTTGTTGTCTTTAGTGAACCTGGGAATGAAGCAGAAGCATTGACACAAGCACTGAGATGCTAGGTTTCAGTGTGAACTCTGTGTTTATCTGGCTCTAGTTCTCTACAGAGCTGTGTTTTGTGGTTCCTGACCTCTCGGGTTTGAAGCTCTCCGGGTCGCTCCAATAATCTGGGTCTCTGTGGAGGACGTATGTGGGGATCATCACCACCATGTCTTTAGGGATAAGGAGGCCGTTGATGTCCACCGTTTTCTTACAGACCCGCTCAAGTCGACCACCAACGGGGAAGAGCCGCTGAGACTCATTCAGAGCCGCATCCAGATACTCCATGTTCATGACACCTTCATAATCCACCAGAGCCTTCAACACAGTTCAGAGCTTAACCTCTCAAACTCTTCTCATGTACAAATTCACTCAGTTCTCCGAGCTCTACCTTATTAGGGAAGGTCTGGTCGATCTCCTTCTGCAGTTTCTTCATGGCCTCTGGGTTGGTTGCCAGATTGTAGAAGAAGAAGGACAGAGTGCTGCTGCTGGTCTCGTACCCGGCGAAGATGAAGATCATGGACTGTGAGAGGATCTCGTGGTCACTCAGACCTGCACAGGACACTGTGTGAGGAATGTTTCTTCAAATACAGCACAAGATCATTCTGAGATGCTTTACCTTTCTCTGGGTGTTCCTCGCTGCTTCCATGCTCAGTTTTCCCTTCTGTCTGAGAGTCGACCATCAGCTGCAGGAAGTCCACTCGCTTCTGCAGGAAGTGAGAAACATGCTCTGGTGACAGCTTCATTTAAAGGCTCACATCTGTCTGTTCGCGTGAAGTGTTTGTCGTACCTTCTTGTGGTCCTTGGCCACTCTTTCGGACTTGATCTTCTTTAAGGCAGCGTAGAAGTAATCTGTCACAGATGTCGGGAAGAAGGCATAATCCATTTTGTCCAGGACAGGGATGATGAAAGGAAATAAAGCTGGGGAAGACATTGAAAAAGGTCACAACATTTCCTACACTAAACACTGTTGAACTGACAGAACTAGTTGAGCTGTTTACCTGTGAACAGGAACAGAGGGTTCAGAAAGTCAAACTTCAGCATTTTCTTGATGTTGGTCACAAATGGGTCTTTAGGGTTGTTGAGGGAGTCGATGTCGACGCTGAACGCTGTGCTGGTCACCACATCCATACTGTACGCCCCGAAGAACCTGAACACATTCAGACCACAGAGAGATATTGCCATCTGATAAACTTATAACCTATATTCTCTATAAATAGTGAATGGCATCTAAACACCTTTGGTCTGTAATTACAGTGATATTATTGCAACTCTATTCTTATCTATTAAGATAACAACAGGCCATATGTGATGTTATGTAAGAATCTTGAATGTGCGTCTCACTCTTTAACATCTACAGCTTCTCCTCGCGTTGCTGTTTTCCCCAGATTATCAACCAGAGTGTGAGAGTGAGTCTTCATGATACCGAACATCTAGAGGGAGGATCGCCAGTATATCATCATTATCATCATCATTATCTCAAACCATCTCCATCACACACAGGTGACTGACAGTTTTTCTGTGCCATTATTATGTATGTGTGAGTGACTCCAGACTCACGCACCTCCTTTAACCTCCCGCTGGTGAAGGAGGGCGAGAGGACGCTGCGGATCCTCCTCCAGTCGTCATCTTCAACGATGGACACGGCGTCATACAGCGGCCCGTTCAGACGTAAATTCTGCCGGTTCAGAGAACAAACCCAGATGAAACACAAAGACATACTGTTCCAGCGGCCCTAAAACATCCCAGTCATGCAGATTTATTATTATTAGAAAGAATCTAATTTTCTGCTCAAATCCCTCTTTAATTTTTAGAGCCCCAAAGTGGACACGGTGATTGAAAACAATTGCTTGCAAAACTTTTGCATTTTCTAGCTTTGTAATCAAATATAACCTTTCCTTTTTGACCATCATCAAGGTCCATCACTCTACGTTCAATGCAGATCAAATCAGTATTTGACGAGGCTGATTTAATTTCAGATGAAGATGATTTTACCCTTCTGTTGGTGAAGAGAGAGTAGCATTCTTTAACCAGGATGGTTTTGATGATGGATAGGTCCATGATGCACAGAACAGGCTGCCTCGCATCGTAAATACTGCCAGAACCACAAGCAATATTAACATCAAATTGAGAACAATCATTCAGTTCATTATAATCATCACTTCACCAGAGTTTGAACAGTTGATTGACATTTAGTATCTTGTAATGACCATCATTGTGTTCTCTGAGTCTTCATTACAGATCCTATGAAGCTTGTCAATGATGTCATAAAGACTGTTAAACCTTCAGTCATATTTGACATTAAGTGTATTAACTGTCGTCATCTGAATCAGTTCTGTTTCATTTTTTGTCAGATATTCTGAAGAGATTCTTTGAGACTGATCTGTGAGGCTTCATAGTCTCACACTCACCCCCAGACTCGTCCGTACTTCTTGAAACACTCCATATCAAAGTTGTAAAACCCCTGAAAATAGCAGATGTGTTCACATTTAGAGACGAATCTAAAGAGTCATCAAAGAAACACTGTGAGAGGACTATGAAAAGAAGTGAAGCTGAAGTAACAACATCCAGATTCACATCACATTCCTTCAATAACGCGAGCAGATCTGAACTGAAGATCATCAACATCCAAATGTGTCTAA
Source organism: Carassius gibelio (assembly GCF_023724105.1). NCBI lineage: Eukaryota > Metazoa > Chordata > Actinopteri > Cypriniformes > Cyprinidae > Carassius > Carassius gibelio. The sequence goes on along the minus strand of NC_068396.1, from coordinate 32,802,119 downwards.
AGCTCAGTTTAACACAATATCACACCTTTCTATATTCCAGCATGGTTCCGAAAAATGGCAGAGGTTTTGGCCCCGGGATCCCCAGCTTCTTGAAGTAACCATGAGGCCAGGATCCATATCTGGAAATGACATCAGAACCAAATGAATATTTTAGACAGATATTAATTCATTCACAACAGTAGATTTTTGCTACTGATTGCTTTGAGTTTTTAAACTGTTAGACCTTTGACAGAAGACGACTGTAATTCTTCAAACTCATTACTTACTGACTCATTCTTATTAAGATTCCAGACCTAGAACTAGTTCTTCAGTTGAAGAGAGCATCACTTACATGAACAGAAGTGTCACAAACAGTATGAGCAGAGCCCATGTTTCAGCAGAGAAGAACAGACCGTAGCTCATGGTTCCTGCTCCGGGACGCTCAGACTAAACACTGGCAGCGAGCAGCAGCAGCAGCTTTATTCTGCTCTCAGATTACATATTAACTAGTGGAGAAGAGCCTCACAAACCCTCCCACAGCGTCACGCTCACCTCTGAACACACTCACTTCTGTTCATCAAACCACAGCAGCACCATCATGGTTACATAAACCACCAGGACTAGTCTAACAGCTACCAAACACAGCTCAAACATGATTTATTCTGTTACATAACCACATAGATTGGTCAAATTTGATGTAATTTCGTAAATCTGGATCTGGATTCAGATGTTCGGGACTGCGTTCACAGATGCATTGCTGTGAGTAAATATTTATTTCATCTCTTTAACCTGAATTAGGAGTGTGGTATATTTAGCATGAGTCTTTTTAAACCAAATAAGTCTGTGTTTTAGTGTGTGGCTCCTCTTTCTTGGGTAATGTTCATGTTTTCAGCTTCTGTCAATCAGTCACTGACAGCGATGAGGTTTTGACACGCACATGACATCATGGTGTTGTGCACTTACTCTATAGAGTCAGCTTGATAAGATTAGCATGTGTACATGAATTAATTTCATAACTCATTTGCTTTGGCCGTATGTTAACATAGCATATTCAGGGGTTCACAGTTCTCCATCAATCATAGAAACCAGCAATGTGATCCAGTGGCTCCTGCACAGCAAAATCCCCAGTGTTAATTTAACAATCCCCAGAGTTAATTTAACACTCTGAGTGTGGACTCATATAAACACTGAAGCAGTGTTAAAAGTAACACTGAAGCAGAGTTGAAGTTAATGAGATAATTAAGAAGTTAATTGAGTTATGATTGACCATTATTGAAGACACCTGATGTTAACAAGCAGAATCACAAACGAGAAAATCACAATTTGTGTATCACCATTATAGTGGTCAGTGTTTGCTTTAGTTGGGATCTTGGCTTGTAACTTTTTATTTTTAAAGTTTGTATGTCAAACCAAGAGCAAAAATCATCGCGTGTTCATGATTAGGTTTTAATGTAATCGTTGTTTGACATGAATCACTGAACTCATTCACAGTGTTTTCTCAAAGTAAAACTTCCATTATTGATTGTCATAGCTTTGATTCCACAATGAAAAAATCTGTATTTTCTATACATTTTGTAGGTATCTCTTGCAAGTGATCCTGATTTTTTTTTAGTAAAGAATTCTAATTTTAGGCACACACAGATAAAAATAATCAACGTATGAATCTCAACAATGGTGACAAACAACATATTCAGATCAACAGACCAACTCTGAACATCACAAAACTAGATACAAAAAAATGAACATAGAAACAGCAAAAATAAAATATAGTTAGAATAAAAAGTTAAAAAGACAGTTCAGCTCATAATTTATTCATGCCGCAATGCATGATGGGAGCCATGGATGAGTTTTTATTGGCTACAACATGCTTTTTTGATGGTCACCGTTGTTGTGATGCTCACGCTGATTTCTGATGTCTGTGTGTCCAAACAAAAGCTTACTTTTTTTTACGTCGAACTAACTATTAAAAACATGTCATACTATGTCAGAAATGCTGGGTTGCTTAGTTTTCTTTTTCACTTAATATATGTATGCAGTAAAGAAACTTAAACTCAGGCATTCAGGTAACTCTATAACAAATAGCTCAAACCACAATCAATGGCACACATGATTGCCTTTGCTGTGGTCTGTCTGTATGATATAATTCAGCCACCACAGACACACAATATCTAAAGTTAATAACTAAAGGGTCAAGATCCCAACTAAAGCAAACATTGACCACTATAATGGTGACACACAAATTGTGATTTTCTCAGTTGGTGATTCTGCTTGTTAACATCAGGTGTCTTCAATAATGGTCAATCATAACTCAATTAACTTCTTAATTATCTCATTAACTTCAACTCTGCTTCAGTGTTACTTTTAACACTGCTTCAGTGTTTATATGAGTCCACACTCAAGAGTGTTAAATTAACACTGGGGATTTTGCTGTGTGGGACTGTTTTAGATGCTCTGTTTTTCTCTCTAAACTGTATTTGATTGTGCAAACAGAAACCAGAGTCCACTGACACCGGCCCTCATTGAGGAAATTATTTTCCCGCTCCGTGCAGAAGAATGGAGGAGGAGTGAAGGGCTTGTGTTTTACAGCTCTCAGGTTGCGTGTTTATGAGTATGCAGTTGTTCCCGGGGCAGGTCTGGGCCATACCTGTCAAGTATCCCGTTTTGGCCGGGAAAGTCACGTATTTTACCGTTCTTTCCCGCCGTCCTCCCGTATTAGTATTTTCCCGTAAATCTCCCGTATTTTTATTTATTTATTTTTTTTACTTGCGTTATTAATAAAATAATAATAATAAAAACATTCCCAATCTGAGCTCTGTCACTAGTCTCGCGATAACTCCCACCTGTAGTAGCCTAGAGACGGATAATGGATGCTACGATAGAGAGTGAAGGCACACCTGCCAAAAAACCAAAACCCATGTGTAAATACCGTGATAAATGGGACAGCGATTTTACTTTTTTAAAGAATGCAAAGTCTGCAACAAATTGGTACAACAACTCACTAAAAGAGTAAAAGAAAAGTTGTGAAATGAAAAGAAAAACTGTAAAAGAAAAGCAATATGAAATGAAAAGAATGTGTGGAATTAAAATAAAATGTAAATGTAAAAACAAGCAATGTTAAATTAACAGAAAATATGCAAATAAGCCTTTAAATAAATGCTCTTCATATATACCCTTTTGTGTTTTCATTTGGGCTATAACACCTGTCTTAAAATGTAAGGGATACTGGAGCTTTGTTGGGGTGGTGGGACTGCTCACAATGGGCGCTGGAAAATTTCCCTTATTTTCAAATCCAAAATTGACAGGTATGGTCTGGGCATGTTCTCCTGGGAATGTGGGAAACAACCTGTTAGACGATACAGGTGACCTATATGTCATTCATGCAACAACTGTAATCTGACCTTAATAATGACTGTTTCCAAACAGGTTTCCCAGACAATCCTCCGATCTGCCACACATGAAAAGTCACCTACATTGCTATGCTAATTATGGGGTACTTAAAAGTATTAAGGATTAGTGAATATACAAACATTAAAACATACTATTATTATCATTTTTTTCTTTTTTTTTTACTGTTTTGCTGATAATTAGTTAATGAATGTCCACCTTATTTTTCAACACAGAAGTAAGTTTTTTTTTTCTGTGAATGCATGTACTAAAAAATGTGCTACAAAACAGTGTTATGATGACAATTCCAGCATAAAACCAGCTGAGACCTTAGCAGACGAGAAGTGCGGTGGTGGAGAAAGCAGCAGCTAAGGCAACTGACGACCAGACCAGTGACGGGAAGCTGATGCCGTAGCAGACGATAAGTCCAACTGTGGAAGATGCAGCTGATACTTTAAACAGATAACCACCCAAAGATAGAAGCAACTTTGGCTGTAGCCGATGACAGTCGGTTGGTTCAACAAACTGAAGCTGTAGCTACTAAGGCTGCAGCAGATGATAAACTGATAGTTTCTGCCATCTTGGATCATACCAAAACATGCATAACAGCTTTTCAAAACCATAAAAAAATGTATTTTTGAAATTATAATACATGAAATGCAATAAATATAATTATAATATATAATCAAATACCATTAAATATGAAATGCCTGAATAATATGTGTTTTTTATATTAATTTAAGTTTAAGAGAAGTCGTGGCCTAATGATTAGAGAGTCGGACTCCCAATCGAAAGGTTGTGAGTTCGAGTCCCGGGCCGGCAGGAATTTTGGGTGGGGGGAGTGCATGAACAGTTCTCCCTCCACCTTCAATACCACGACTGAGGTGCCCTCGAGCAAGGCATCGAACCCCCAACTGCTCCCCGGGCGCCGCAGCATAAATGATGAACACTGCTGTGTGTGTGTGTGTGTGTGTGTGTGTGTGTGCACGTCGGATGGGTTAAATTCAGAGCACAAATTCTGAGTATGGGTCACCATATATATAGGCCATAGGCCAGAAAGAGATTATTAACTACTTCTCATCCTTTTATTTGCTTGTTAAAATGTCTACAAATTGCTGAAACTGATCCAAGATCAAGTAAACCACAGACTTTGGTTCACTGGTTCGATCTGACTCACAGGTTTAGAGAGATCATCGACCCCCAGCAATGAGCCATCGACATATCCAAACATTTTTATTCTGTTTTCTTTTATTTTTTAGATTGAACTCCGAAAATTACAAAATTCAAAAGCAAGTTCTTCATAATAATAATAATAAAAAAATAATAAATAAAAAAATGGGCATCTCAGGCATATGTTAAATTAAGCAGAGATTTACAGTCTTTTAAAGACTTTATAGATTCTCAACAGTTAATCCGTTTAGTTTGACGAATATAACATTTTAATAATAAAAGAGAACCAAGCAATAATAAATATGTTCCCTTTAGAAAAGACGTGTTTATTTGAATGAAGTAAAACAAATGATAAATGTAAGACTAGGGTGCAGTTAATTTTAACACTTTGTGACATTTCAGACCAAAACTAAGATGAACAGAGACATTCAAAAAATAAAAGCATAATAATTTCTTTTTTACAATTACAGAAAGAACAGTTGTAATCTATATCCAGATGAAAACACTCTTTTCTTTAGCAGGATATGTTCTGGGAGTAGTTTTAAAGGACACTTCTTTTCGTTTTATTTGTAACAACTCCCCAAAATATTCCCTCTCAAATAAAGGAAACATACAGTATTAACCCAAACAAGTTCAGATGATGAAGAAGAGATATTACCAAACAGATCTAACTATATCTTATCTAGATCTATCTGCTTGCTGCAGTTATCATGAAGTAAATCAAACTGATCTAAAACTAAATGTTTTCAAACTTTACTTCCTGCTGTGTTACACAAGAGCCGTGATTTATGAACAGAGACTGTCTTTTTACAGAGATAGAGTTCATGACAACAGAATAATCTTTAGCAGAAATATGACATTTCAATGTGACACAGTTTATTAATACTCAAAAGCTGTCCGGCAGAATTCAATAATTGATCAATTACTAATATATCAGATTCAGACCAATGTCTTACAGACTGAGTGTTCTCTGAGTGATAGACAGATAGATAGTGATGTTATTCCAGATGAAGATGAGTGATGGAGGAGAGAAGCTCTGTTTAAAGTCAAACGCCGCATCAGAAGAGCTTTCCTGTGACAATTACCTGATCCAAGAAAGAGGTGTTTTACTGACCTCAAAGACACCTCTGATAAACGATGTCTTCTCTGACCTCTGCAGCATCTTTTACAAGAGTGTTTACAACGTTTTCATTCATTCCCAAAACTGTTGATACCTATAAAACATTCATATTTACAGAGCTCAAAGAAAGAAACAGAAGAGAGAGAGAGAAGAGTCTTCTAGAAGAGTCTGAATCATGTGAACAGAGCTGCTCTCTCTCTCTGAACACCACTCTCATCACATTCTGAACACATTCTTCATCTTCACACATCTCATTCATTCCTTGAAGAAATACTTTTAGAAAACTTGGACAATAATATCTGTCAACGGTGAATTTGGTCACAAGTCAGAAAGAGCTTAGTATTACAGAAATGATGAGCAATATTAATAAACCTCCTCATAATGATGGTCTTATTATTAATGAATTTATTCAAACTTTCAGAGATGTGCTTTCCTCTTTTGTTTTAGCTGTTTAATGAATCTTCTCTTAGTCAGGGCTAATTACTCCAATCCTGAAGATAAATGAAGAAAACCTTATCTCTAACTTTATCACTGATGCACTGTTTTCTCTTATTGTTTCCAGCAGGCTGTAATGAGGGCTGGATTCTCTAATTGATCAGTCTCAGTCTGGAGTCATGAAAAGATATGATTGATTATAGGCACCTTCTCAATGATGGCAAACTAATGCTATTTATTGATTTTAATAAAGAGTTGGATTCAGAGGAACACAAATTCATGTTGAAAACATTAGAATATAATACATTGGAAAATATCGAAACGTTTCGAAACAGTTATGAGGTAACGAAGCCCTTCATTTACTGAAATCACGTGTCTTTGGCAGTTTGCAAAGAGACGCGCTCCGAACCAGTGTTTCGAAACACAAAAGATTAGAAGCTTCAGTGATTCAGTCAGTCTCCTGCGCATGCGCACTTTCACTCTTGGGCTCCTCCCGTCCTCTGAGTTCAAACCGAAAGTAAACTCGGAGAGGAGATGGTCTGGAAGATCGCCATTAAACCCAAAATAAGAAGACTTGTGAAGCTATAAAAACGGTCATAAACATCACATTACAGTAAGTTCATTTATCTTCATCTGATATTATGTTGTATTATTATTATTGTTGTATTATTGTTTGAGTTGTTTTCGCTGTTAAACTCCATCTTTAAGCGTCAACCGCCATTTTAGTTGTGACGGATGTAGAAATAAACAAATTCATCTTCAGGATTATAATGATATCGAGCTCTATGGATTCTGCTTTTAGTTGAGATTAATGTATGTATTCATTACAATCTAACACACAAAGAAAGATGTAATCATCTATAAATGAAGTAGATTCGCAGATGTTGAGGTTCAGTGACAGTCAGATATTCTCTGGTGTTTGAGTCTCATGGGAACAGTTTAAATACTGTATTTGAAGACAGATCTTCAGTTTTCAGTGAGATTCACTCGGACACGAAGGTTAGCTGCAGTTTGAGCCTTTCTGCAGTCTTAATAAGTGTTTATTATGTCCATTTACATTGAGTTTTGTTATTTCAGTATACATTTATTTACAATTGTAGTTATTTAGTTGTTTTGGTCATTTGGTTAGTTTGAGTTATTTTAGGACTTAAATGAAAATGAGAAACATAATAACTGGCTAAAACTACATAAGGTTAATTTTTCTGTTTTAATTTACATTAAAATGTATTTCAAATAATGAAATTTAATTTATTTCAGCTAATGATAATAACTCTGGTTTACAGAAGGAATACATCTAGAGAGGAATGTATTTAATCGCTCACATCTACAGAATAAAGGTCTTTACAGAGACGTAAACAGGGTTCGAAATGAGGGGGGTCTGGGGGGGTCCCGGACCCTCCATAAGTCATTAGGGACCCCCCCTAAGAATTCATTTTTGGATTTTGGGGGGTCCCCAACAAATATATTTTAACATTAAAAAATTTTGTGAAAATTATAGGTTTTAGTGATGATTTGTATTTATAACAGTGATTCATTTATTTCCTAGCGCGAGGCAGCAATCGGGACAGCTATTAGCTAATTGTGAGTTCAGCATCACAGATTGTTGTTGTGGTGCACCCGCAGACACGTACTAGATGAACACGCCAAAACAAGACATCACAAAGAGTGAAATCCTGAATGAAAATCCTGTAAGTGCTTTTATTGTGTTTATATCTCCTCCATAATTGCTTATAGTAAAATATTAGGAGTTCGAGTTCCTATATCAAAAGTTGCATTAACTAGATACCCAGTGTAATGATTAGAAGAGTACGTTTGTCAACGTTTCTTGCTAGCTGTAACTTATGTGTATGAAGCCAAATGATCTGCCAGCTAACAGCAGAATGAGCTGCTAGACTAGTTATTCAAAGCTAGCTTAACAATCTCCTTGTCCAGCAGTGATTACGAAAGATAAACAGGACTTAATTCAAGTCTGTGAGTTAATTAAAGTGAATGTGATTTGAGCATTGATACATGAGAGCTTGGTAAAGAAGCTAATAATATTTTTCTTAATTTGGAATCCTGCACAAGGAGAGAAAAAGAGGAAAAAGAAAGATCACCGAATTTAATCAAGGGTAAATTGTGCTTATGTGATAACATGGCTGTTGTTGGGGGAAATTGTAGATATCAGGGATGCAAAAACAGCGCGCCTAGTGTTTCTTTTACTCTCTATGGTATCCACAACTGCATCAAATTCTGCTTAAACAAAAACTCCCTGTCAATACAGAACGAAATATGCTGTAGACTATTTTGCCGTCAAAACTGCCGACGTTGTCTTTGCTGTATCAGTAGGTTATACACTGAAAAAAGTAATAAGTAAATTTACTTAATTTTTATTTGGCAAGTTTTTGCACAAGCATTTTTCAAGTAAATTTAACACATTTGGAAATTAAGTAAATCTACTTAACTAAGTTAAGTAAAAAAATAAAATAATAATAAGTACATTTTATTGAGTAAAATTTAATTAAATAATATTCAATTAATGCATTTAGCAGACACTTTTATCCAAAGCAACTTACAGTGCATTCAGGCTAACAATTTTCACCTATCATGTGTTCCCGGGGAATCAACCCCAAACCTTACGCTTGCTAATGCAATGTTCTACCACTGAGCTACAGGAACAATACAAGATCTTCAAAATTTCACTTACTTACTTTTTTATTTTGGAAAAGTTTTTACACTAACAAAAAACCAAAGCAAAGACAGCACGAAGGACTGGATGCACATGATAAATATTCTGCAGTTAAGAAAACAGACAAAAGAAATAGCACTGTAAAACCCGATAAGTAAACTTTACTCAAACCGTTTGAGTAAATAAATTGCCTTGATTTAAACCATGTAAGTTTTTAACTGAGTGATAATTGTGAATTAGTGATGAACAGCTGCTGTTAACAAACAGAATCACTGAAGAAAAGAGAACCACAAGAACTACTACAACTGACTTCAGACACAGACTTAGATGAAATCAACTGAAATAAAATACATGAAATCTCTCAAGATCTGATTAAACAACTCCACAAACAGCATCAGCAGCTCCACTTATTAATAACCAGACTGACTTTATTTCTGTCAGACGTCTACAGAAGATCTTATTGAGAATGAACTAAGGTTTAGATGTTGATTTATTGTTTCATTTGAAGTAACCATGTTAGAGATCCGTGTTTGCTTTAGTTGGGCTCTTGACCCTTGACTTCTGTCTTAGTCTTTTCTCTGGCTGTTATAACCGTGTGTTTCTAAAACATGTTTGTTGTAACTCAAAAGCCCAGAAGAAACGCCATCAGGTGTTAACTTGTACATAGGAGTAGATTGTTATACTTTATATTGGTGATGATAGTCATCAATTATTTATCTGTATGGCGTCTAATGGAGTAGGTGTTGTGTAATTAGAAGTGATTTTAGTAAAAGTGACACTAAGAGCCAGTGATTCTGTGATAATCAGTTAATATTAAAATGACTTTCTAAACATTTTGTACACATAACTTTTTCTTCTATGCCAGTAATTGGTCAGACACAGACATCAATAATCAGAATATGAACCTCTACAATGGTGACGAAAAAACATGCTGCAATGCATTCTGGGTACTATTGTAGTACAGAACTCATCCATGGCTCCCAGCATGCTCTGCAGCATTTTTTTTATGGTCACCATTGTTGAGGTTCATATTCTGATTATTGATGTCTTTGTGTGACTGATTGACATCGAAGAAGACCACAATGTTTGGAAAGTCATTCAGATTAACTGATTATTACTGAACCACTGGCTCTTAGCATCACTTTTACTAAAATTAATCAAATTACACAACACTTATTTCATCAGAGGGTAGACTCCGTACAGTTCAATAATTGATCATTATCATCACTGATATAAAGTATAACAATCTACACCTAGATACAGGTTAACGCCTGATGGCATTTCTTCTGGGCTTTTGAGTTACAACAAACATGTTTTAGAAACACACAGTTATAACAGCCAGAGAAAAGACTAAGACAGAAATCAAGGGTCAAGAGCCCAACTAAAGCAAACACTGACCTCTAACATGGTTACTTCAAATGAAACAATAAATCAACATCTAAACCTTAGTTCATTCTCAATAAGATCTTCTGTAGATGTCTGACAGAAATAAAGTCAGTCTGGTTATTAATAAGTGGAGCTGCTGATGCTGTTTGTGGGGTTGTTTAATCAGATCTTGAGAGATTTCATGTATTTTATTTCAGTTGATTTCATCTAAGTCTGTGTCTGAAGTCAGTTGTAGTAGTTCTTGTGTTTCTCTTTTCTTCAGTGATTCTGTTTGTTAGCAGCAGCTGTTCATCACTAATTCTCAATCAGCACTTAGTTAATCACTTAATTACTTAATTGCAAAGTTTTAAAACTTACATGGTTTAAATCAAGGCAATTTATTTACTCAAATGGTTTGAGTAAAGTTTACTTATCGGGTTTTACAGTGCTATTTCTTTTGTCTGTTTTCTTAACTGCAGAATATTTATCATGTGCATCCAGTCCTTCGTGCTGTCTTTGCTGTAAACTGGTTTAAAGGGACAGAAGTGAGAGACTTATTTACCCTCATTTGATAAAACTGTTTTGAAAAAAAATATTTTACATTTAGGAATTTCTAGAATATCTGTTTCAGGTTTTTTGTTAGTGTAAAAACTTTTCCAAAATAAAAAAGTAAGTAAGTGAAGTTTTCACTTATTTTTCACCAGATCTTGAAGTGTTCCTGTAGCTCAGTGGTAGAACATTGCATTAGCAAGCGTAAGGTTTGGGGTTTGATTCCCCGGGAACACATGATAGGTGAAAAGTGTTAGCCTGAATGCACTGCAAGTTGCTTTGGATAAAAGTGTCTGCTAAATGCATTAATTTAATATTATTTAATTAAATTTTACTCAATAAAATGTACTTATTATTATTTTATTTTTTTTTACTTAACTTAGTTAAGTAGATTTACTTAATTTCCAAATGTGTTAAATTTACTTGAAAAATGCTTGTGCAAAAACTTGCCAAATAAAAATTAAGTAAATTTACTTATTACTTTTTTCAGTGTATATTTATGTTAAACATCCAAATGTAGACTGGTCTTTCTGTCGGCGCACAGAGCCACGCAGTCGCAGACAGCCCCTGAAGTTCATGAATACCGAATTACCTTTTCTTTCTTATCAATTTGTTTTTGAACGAAAAAAATAAAAAATAAAAATGTGCTCGAAAAAATAACTAAAAGTGTCAGTTTCAACGAGTTTCCCCGTAAACGCAGTCAGAGAAAGAAAACAGGTGCATGTCATTACCAGTATGCATTCGTCTTAAAGGGACAGCAACCCAATATACCTGCAGCTGTTTGTCAGCAAAGTTAATCAAAAAACAAAAGAGAAAGAGAAAAAACATTTTGTAGCTAAAGGTAAACTGTATTAATTGTATGAACCATATTTAATGTATACAGTGAAGTAGGGTGACCATATGCGCGGTTCATATGGGACACGTCCCAGCCAGGATTTTAATAATGCCTAAAACATCCAGAGCAGTTTAACCAATAACATGCAGGTATTGTACATAATCGACCAATCGTGGGGCTGCGTGTGAGAAGGTGAGATCAAGTTGGGAAAGATCAAAGCGATGCAAATATGCGCACATGTTTGTTCGTTCGGTCGATTGACTTGAAGCGTCGCTGCGCACAAATCCAAAAAAAAAAAAGTGCGCCACAATGCTTCAAGTCAAACGAACTAACAAACACGTGAAAGTGATACAAAAGCATAAGTAGCCATCTGGTCTGCTCTTTATAGCTCTCATGAATGTTACACAACGATCAACCTGCACAGTGTAAATAGCCAAAACCTGGATATTTTAGGCAATATTAAAATCCTGGCTGGGACGTGTCCCGTATGAACGGCGCATATGGTCACCCTACAGTGAAGGCAGTGTTATTTTACGTTTGATTATTCAATGTAGGGCTGCACGATTAATCGCATGCGATTGTCATGCGTGTCTCATCAGTAAAGATGGTTCTGTGATTAGCGGTAAATGTCCATCAGCTGCTTTCAAATGGAGCCGCACCTAATATACAGAGCCGCAGATCGTTGACAAGCTACGCAATATCGCGTTCATAACCGCATGCGATTAATCTGCGATTATGAACGTGATATTGCACAGCTTGTCAGTGAATTACGGCTTCCCATCACACTAGATGTGGACTGACATTGCTCAGAAGTCAGATGTTGGTTGAAAGTGAAAACCCAACCTCTGTTTGGTGTCAAACTCTAGCGTAAATACTCCAAAAACATGACAATCTTCACTTATTATAAACAAGATTTATTTCTGTCATAAATGTAAAAAAGTTCTTATTGAGATTAACAGAGATGTTGATGGTTTATTGAAAATTATAGTTTAGTTTGATGTCACCATTATGCTGATCAGTACTTAAGAAGTATGAGTCTTTTCAGTGTTAGCGTTCATTTAGCTGCTGTAATTATCCCTGTTACAGCAAAAACATTGACAAAAAGATGTCATTAGATAATGTTGGTTACTGGCTGATATTAGAGATGTCTTAATGTAACAATCTGATCAACTGATTTTACCAGGAGTCTGTTCTACGCTATTAATTTAATATTAGTGACTATAGCAGATGTGTTGCAATACACAGGGTCCTGACAATTTATATTGTTTTATTTTTATCTGATCTTTTTAAACTACATTGTTTTAGAATCACTTCAAACCATAGGATGCTTAGACATACAGAGACCTTAATAATTAGTGTAAGAATCTCAACAATGGTGACATGCTTCATGCCGCAATGCATTCTGGGTGCTATGGATGAGTTTTGCATGATGTACCCAGAATACATTGCAGCATAAAGCATGTCACCATTGCTGAGATTCATACACTGAATCTTGATGTTTGTGTGACAAATTTTTTTTAAATTTTTGAAATTATCTGCTTTAAATTCAACTGGGTGTCAGGTTGTTTGACCATTGAGTCCCTTTAATAAATAATACTTAACTAACACCACACAGTAGCTTGGGTGAAAACAAGTAATCAGACATATCAATCATCAGCAAGCATACAGCACCATTGAACCACACATTTGTTTGCTGTTTTAGCCATAATAAAGATGACAGCAGCTAAAAAACAACACCGACAAGTCAAGTGTCAAATTGCACAACTAAAGCCAACACTTACCAGCATTATGGTGACATCAAACCAAGCTATTACTTTTAAACAGACACATCCACATCTAAACATCCACTTAAATCTTAATTAGAATGTTATGGAATAATGTTCTAATAATGTTATTGATAAACATTTGTAGAATGTTTTTAGAGAACGTTATCCTATCTTTTGAGAGAACGTTCTGGGAACAAAAATAAAACTACCCGCTAAAAACATTGTTAGAACAGTCCATGGGAATGTTCTTAGAACATTTTAGAACAAAGAAAATTCTAGCTGGGAAGTGCCGCTCCACTTGAAACCAGGTGGTGGACATTTACTGCTAATCACAGAACCGGCTTTACTGACAAAGACACGCATGACAATCGCATGCGATTAATCGTGCAGCCCTAATTCAATGTCTGTAACTTAATGCAGTTAATTTACCGGAGAAACCAAAAGCACTGCTTTATTTCACGTTTTTTCATTCTATTGCATTTATATATGCTTGTACTTTATTATTTTCTATGCAGAGGCACTAGGCCTACCCTACAAAATTAGCCCAATCATCCTAGAAAAAGAGCTACTCAAATCATCAGGTGAAATGGTTTTCAGGAAGAAGAGAAAGGAGTAGTAAAGCAAGAAGAAGTGATAGTTTTTCAGAATTTCATTTTACTCTGTGTGCCTATAGGGGTGGGATGGCAGGGGTTGGTGGCAATGTAATTTGCAGCGGGGCAAGGGAAAACATCCCAAGACCATTATCAACACTGGTCCATATAATTTTGCTTACAATATATCGTGTAGCAAGGTAGTCTTCAGAACCTTAAATAATTAAATTTTAGGGGACCCCCCAAGAGTCCTAAGTCATTTCGAACCCTGGACGTAAAGCTTTAAATATGAAATAGATCTCTTGTGTAGGATTCACAGATGTTCATGTTTAGTGATAGTTTGATTCTGACATGACCACAAGTGACCCGTGCTGGAGAAATGAGTCTGAATGTGCCCGGGCTACATTACAGACAAAAACAGAGAAAACCATCACTGAAAAAAAGAATTAGTAAATTTACTTAATTTTTATTTGGCAAGTTTTTGCACAAGCATTTTTCAAGTAAATTTACACATTTGGAAATTAAGTAAATCTACTTAACTAAGTTAAGTAAAAAAAAATAAAAAAAAAAAAAAAAAACTAATAAGTACATGTACACTCACAGAAATATTTCACCCCAAATGTAAGATTTATGTAATTTTATTACACGACAAATTCCCATTTATATTTTTTTCATAACTTTGATGAAAACCAATCACATAAACTTTAAATAACAGAATCTTGTTTGTTTTATAACTCTTACAGAAGATCGTATTGAGAATGAACATTGCAGCATGTTTTTTTGTCACCATTGTAGAGGTTCATATTCTGATTATTGATGTCTGTGTTTGACCAGTTACTGGCATAGAAGAAAAATGTACATGTACAAAATGTTTAGAAAGTCATTTTTATAATAAGTGATTATGACAGAATTACTGGCTCTTAGTGTAATTTTACTAGAACCATCTCTACTAATTGCACATCTATTTTATTAGAGATTAGACTACAGTTCAATAATTGATGATTATCATCACCAATATAAAGTATACGATCTACACCTAGGTACAGGTTAACACCTGATGGCGTTTCTTCTGGTCTATTGAATGACAACAAACATGTTTTAGAAACACACGGTTATAACAGCCAGAGAAAAGACTAAGACAGAAGTCAAGGGTCAAGAGCCCAACTAAAGCAGACACTGATCTCTAACATGGTTACTTCAAATGAAACAATAAATCAACATCTAAACCTTAGTTCATTCTCAATAAGATCTTCTGTAAGAGTTATAAAACAAACAAGATTCTGTTATTTAAAGTTTATGTGATTGGTTTTCATCAAAGTTATGAAAAAATATAAATGGGAATTTGTCATGTAATAAAATTACATAAATCTTACATTTGGGGTGAAGTATTTCTGTGAGTGAACTTGACATTTAAAATTTTATTGAGTAAATTTAAATTAATGCATTTAGCAGACACTTTTATCCAAAGCGAATTACAGTGCATTCAGGCTAACAATTTTCACCTATCATGTGTTCCCGGGGAATTGAACACACAAACCTTGCACTTGCTAATGCAATGTTCTACCACTGAGCTACAGGAACACTTCAAGATCTGGTGAAAAATAAGTGAAAATTTCACTTACTTACTTTTTTATTTTGGAAAAAGGAATTTGGAAAAGTTTTTACATTAATAAAAAACCTGAGATTCTAGAAATTTCAAAAAAATGTGTAATATGACTTAAATGTGTCAAAGACTAAAGAATTGATAATAGATTTTAGGAAGGTTAGTGACGAACCTAAACTGAGTGTAATACACAATGAAGGTGTTCAAGTGGTTCAAACATACAAGTATTTGGGCACAGTATTTGACTCACACTTGAATTTCCGAGAGAACACTGATAGCATTATTAAGCGAGTAAACCAAAGAATATACCTGCTGAGGAAGTTGAACTCCTTTGGGGTTTGTAAAATAATTTTATGTACATTCTATCAGGCATTCATTGAGAGTCTATTAACTTTTTTTTCCCTTGGGTTGGTTTAATGGTTTAGCTGTGAAAGACAAAAAGAGTTTGAGCGACATTGTTAAAGTATGCTCAAAAATTACTGGTACACAATTAAATGATCTCTGTTCTCTCTTGAAAAAAAAAAGTGGTCCAAAAAGCAGATAGAATACTGTGCCAACCAGATCATGTGCTCAGGTATGGATTTGTGCTCATGCAGTCAGGTCGGCGGTATTATGTGCCTATACGGAAAACGAATCGTTATGCAAACTCATTCCTTCCCTCTGCTATAAGGTTCTTGAATGAGAACTCATAACTCATGGCTCTTGGATTCCACTGCTTTATTCTGTCACTGGCAGGTGAATGTGTGTGTTGTGCTGTATGTGTGTGTCAGGGTGTGATCGTTGTATACATTTTTTACTTTTATAATCCTTATATTATTGTGTGCTAATACCCTTATTGGATGGGTTGGCTGTAGAACTGAATTGCCCCTTTGGGGACTAATAAAGATATCTGAATCTGAATCTGAATCCACGGCACTCAAAAATACTGTGGAAAAGGTTAAAAGCGTTTATTCACATGGCTTTAACATTAAAAACATCACGTGTGAGAAATTACGGGACTTGATTAATGTTAAAAGAGTTATTAACCCTCTGTTGTTCAGTCATTTTAGACAGGAAAAAAATGTTTGGAAATTAAAATAAATGCTACTTCATCGCATCGTGCTGATATAAAACTCTGTGACTACGTGTCTTACACTGTGGTATAACAGATGACCCTTCTTTCTTTCTTTCTTTTTTTTTTTTTGTTCATAAGGTGGATATATATATATATATATATATATATATATATATATATATATATATATATATATATATATATATATATGTATATACACTGAAAAAAACAATAAGTAAATTTACTTAATTTTTATTTTGGCAAGTATTTGCACAAGAATTTTTCAAGTAAATTTAACACATTTGGAAATTAAGTAAATCTACTTAACTAAGTTAAGAAAAAAAAATAAAAATAATAATAAGTATATTTTATTGAGTAAAATTTAATTTAAATAATATTAAATTAACACATTTAGCAGACACTTTTATCCAAAGCAACTTACAGTGCATTCAGGCTAACACTTTTCACCTATCATGTGTTCCCGGGGAATCAAACCCCAAACCTTGCGCTTGCTAATGCAATGTTCTACCACTGAGCTACAGGAACACTTCAAGATCTGGTGAAAAATAAGTGAAAACTTCACTTACTTACTTTTTTATTTTGGAAAAAGGAATTTGGAAAAGTTTTTACAATAATAAAAAACCTGAGATTCTAGAAATTTCTAAATGTAAAATTATTTTATTCAAAACAGTTTTATCAAATGAGGGTAAATAAGTCTCTCACTTCTGTCCCTTTAAACCAGTTTACAGCAAAGACAGCACGAAGGACTGGATGCACATGATAAATATTCTGCAGTTAAGAAAACAGACAAAAGAAATATATATATATATATATATATATATATATATATAGTCCATAATTTAGATAACTATATTAATTGTAAAAATTATTACACGATCATGGCCTTTGGTGAACAACATAAGATAGATACAGATACAGCATATACATTCACACCTCACTGTTAAACCAGGCTCAGTCGCAGACATCTGTGCTTCTGAAATGATTGTCTTTATCTGTATAATGTAGTAGTTAGGTATAGAGCTAGTCATAACTGTTAGCTTTGTGAAAATAACTAACATTTTATTTTCAGGCAGAGTTGCTGATTGTGGCTCATTCTGCCAGCACGGGTCACAAATGTATTTTCTGTATCAAACTGCTGCAGCTCCACATTCTCTTCAATCTCATTGTGTGTAGAGTTAAGATTTCACTGGAATAATAATCTCAATATCATGTGTGCTGTGTTCTCTTGTGTTTCCATGTGCAGGTGTGACGTCAGTTTGTCATTATGGAGAACAGAGAGAGATCTTCATCTCCTGATCTTCCTCTTAACCTCAGTGATGATCCAGTGACCTCTGACCCCAGGTGAGATATAATCCAGTGTTAGACACAACCGAGAGTTATAATAAAAGAACAGCAGGCAGGACTAAGGAAATAACTGTTTCTGTTTTCTCAGGATCTCATGGAAGCTGATATCTTCATCTCCGGATCACAGCTGTGTGTCTCTGAAGAGTGATGCATCCATGGGTCCTCCTCCTTTATTCAGTGATGATCCAGTGACCTCTGACCCCAGGTGAGATCCCACAAACCAGGCCCAGAGTCTGTTGCTGGTGTTTAGTGACTCCACACACTGACTTACAATTAGACCTGTAACTAACCTTCACTTTACTGATTAATCTGTTTCTTTGATTCAGAATAAGGGTGTGTTGACACTTGTCATGTTTGGTGTGATGAAACACACTCTGGTGTGATTGCTCTGTTAGTGTGGTTCATTTGAGTAAGTGTGAACGCTGTTATCTGAACTCTGCTGCGCACCAAAGCTCAACAGGACGAACTGCAGGAAACTCTTGTGCTTTCATCTGAAGAGCTGAATATAAAGCGTTTCAGAGTTTCAGATGACTTGCTCCTGCATCTTTCCCACTGTAAACCCGACAAGTAACTTAACTCAAACGGTTTGAGTAAACAGATATCCTTAAGTTATGTTAACTCAAACCGTTTGAGGAAACCGATTGCCTTAAACCATTTAAGTTCAAAAAACTAACAGTTACGAGTACTCTGAACTTAATTCAGTTGAGTTCACTGAAAGAAGATATACATTGCAATTAAGTAATTAAGTGATTAACTAAGTGCTGATTGAGAATTAGTGATGAACAGCTGCTGTTAACAAACAGAATCACTGAAGAAAAGAGAAACACAAGAACTACTACAACTGACTTCAGACACAGACTTAGATGAAATCAACTGAAATAAAATACATGAAATCTCTCAAGATCTGATTAAACAACCCCACAAACAGCATCAGCAGCTCCACTTATTAATAACCAGACTGACTTTATTTCTGTCAGACGTCTACAGAAGATCTTATTGAGAATGAACTAAGGTTTAGATGTTGATCTATTGTTTCATTTGAAGTAACCATGTTAGAGATCAGTGTTTGCTTTAGTTGGGCTCTTGACCCTTGATTTCTGTCTTAGTCTTTTCTCTGGCTGTTATAACCGTGTGTTTCTAAAACACATTTGTTGTAACTCAAAAGCCCAGAAGAAACGCCATCAGGTGTTAACCTGTACCTAGGTGTAGATTGTTATACTTTATATTGGTGATGAAAATCATCAATTATTTATCTGTATGGCGTCTAATGGAGTAGGTGTTGTGTAATTAGAAGTGATTTTAGTAAAAGTGACACTAAGAGCCAGTGATTCTGTGATAATCAGTTAATATTAAAATGGCTTTCTAAACATTTTGTACACATAACTTTTTCTTCTATGCCAGTAATTGGTCAGACACAGACATCAATAATCAGAATATGAACCTCTACAATGGTGACGAAAAAACATGCTGCAATGCATTCTGGGTACTATTGTAGTACAGAACTCATCCATGGCTCCCAGCATGCTCTGCAGCATTTTTTTTATGGTCACCATTGTTGAGGTTCATATTCTGATTATTGATGTCTTTGTGTGACTGATTGACATCGAAGAAGACCACAATGTTTGGAAAGTCATTCAGATTAACTGATTATTACTGAACCACTGGCTCTTAGCATCACTTTTACTAAAATTAATCAAATTACACAACACTTATTTCATCAGAGGGTAGACTCCGTACAGTTCAATAATTGATGACTATCATCACCAATATAAAATATAACAATCTACACCTAGGTACAGGTTAACGCCTGATGGCATTTCTTCTGGGCTTTTGAGTTACAACAAACATGTTTTAGAAACACACGGTTATAACAGCCAGAGAAAAGACTAAGACAGAAATCAAGGGTCAAGAGCCCAACTAAAGCAAACATTGATCTCTAACATGGTTACTTCAAATGAAACAATAGATCAACATCTAAACCTTAGTTCATTCTCAATAAGATCTTCTGTAGACGTCTGACAGAAATAAAGTCAGTCTGGTTATTAATAAGTGGAGCTGCTGATGCTGTTTGTGGGGTTGTTTAATCAGATCTTGAGAGATTTCATGTATTTTATTTCAGTTGATTTCATCTAAGTCTGTGTCTGAAGTCAGTTGTAGTAGTTCTTGTGTTTCTCTTTTCTTCAGTGATTCTGTTTGTTAACAGCAGCTGTTCATCACTAATTCTCAATCAGCACTTAGTTAATCAATTAATTACTTAATTGCAAAGTTTAAAAACTTACATGGTTTAAATCGAGGCAATCTGTTTACTCCAATGGTTTGAGTAAAGTTTACTTATCGGGTTTTACAGTGCACAGCAGCTGTTTTCATCTGTTTATCCACAGAATATATAAAGTGATATAAAGTGATGTGACGGACAGATGTTTCTGTGTACAGCGTTCAGACGACACTAATCCATAATCACACTCACTGACGTGTATTTTATTATCAACTCTATCAGTTATTGTTAAAGTTCTGCTTATAATAAATGAACAGCAGACAGAACTAAAGGAGGAATGCTTTCTGTGTGTTTATCAGGATCTTCATGAAGAGATCTTCATCTCCGGATCACAGCTGTGTGTCTCTGAAGAGTAACGCATCCAAGCTGTATAATCCTCCTGCATTCAGTAATGATCCAGTGACCTCTGACCCCAGGTGAGGATAATCGTGTGGTGATGATTGAACTGTTTTATGGGAGTCAGAAACACACTCAATACACACAGATCTCCACACAATGAACACATGAGCTCCTACATTAAAACACTTCAGGAGCGCTATCAAGATGTGATGAATATATCATTAAAATATCTAATAGTTTACTTTAATTAAGGAATACAACAAGACATTTACGTGCAAAATTATTGAATTCATTAGAATACAAAAGTTTTTAAATAGTTTGTATTCTCTAACGATTTAGATGTTAATGTACACATCCTTTATCTCAGATGTGTTTAATCAGTTGTTCTTGTGATATTTCAGCAGATCAGATGGAGAGAGAAGCATCTCTGGAGGAGTCTCCTCTGTTTTCTGTCTGAACAACACGAGCGTTACAGCGTCTCTGAATAAACCTGATCAAGCAGTGAATGATGAACTACAGAGAGTCAAAGAGCAGCACAAAACCAGCATGAAGAACAAGTATGAGAGATTATGTGAGGGACTGAAACTCCAGGAGAATGAAAGCCTCCTGAACAGCATCTACACACAGCTCTACATCATAGAGAGAGAGAGAGAAGGAGTGAATGAAGAACATGAGGTTTTACAGATGGAGAAAACAGCCAGAACACAACACTCACAAGACGCTCCAATCTACTGCAATGACATCTTTAAAGCCTCCGCTGAAGCAGGATGTGAGGAGAAAGAGCAGATCAAGACTGTTCTTACTAAAGGCATCGCTGGAATCGGAAAAACCGTCTCTGTGCAGAAGTTCATTCTGGACTGGGCCGAGGGAAAAGCCAATCAGGATGTAGATTTCATGTTTGTGCTTCCATTTCGAGAGCTGAACTTGATCCGTGATCATCAGTACAGTCTACACAGACTTCTGCTGGACTTTCATCCTGAACTTCAAGATCTGGACTCACAGATTTATGAGGAGTGTAAAGTTGTGTTCATCTTTGATGGTCTGGATGAAAGCAGAATCACACTGATGTTTTCAGACGCTCAGAAAGTTTGTGATGTGACTGAGACTTCATCAGTGGCTGTGTTGATGTCAAAGCTGATGAAAGGAGAGCTGCTTCCCTCTGCTCTCATCTGGATCACCTCCAGACCAGCAGCAGCCAATCAGATCCCCTCCAAATACATCCACCGTCTGACAGAAATTCAGGGATTCACTGAGCCTCAGAAGGAGGAATATTTCAGGAAGAGAATCAGTGATGAGCATCAAGCCAGCAGAATCATCTCACACATCAGAAGAGCAAGAAGCCTCCACATCATGTGCCACATCCCCGTCTTCTGCTGGATCTCATCCACTGTGCTTCAGAAGCTCCTGGAAGAAGATCTGAGTGCAGAAATCCCTCAAACTCTGACTGAAATGTACATCCACTTCCTGCTGACTCAGATCAACATGAGGAAGCAGAAGTATGAAGAGAGAGATCCAGAGAAACTCCTGCCGTCCAACAGAGAAGTGATTGTGAAACTTGCTGAAGTGGCTTTCAAACAGCTGATGAAGGGCAATGTGATGTTCTATGAAGAGGACCTGATTGAGAGCGGCATACACATCACTGATGCCTCAGTGTATTCTGGGATTTGCACTGAGATCTTTAAGCAGGAATCTGTGATTCATCAGAGGAAAGTCTACAGCTTCATTCATCTGAGCGTTCAGGAGTTTCTCGCTTCTTTTTATGTGTTTTTCTGCTATTTAATGAAGAACAAAGAGCCAGTGGATGAATTCAGTTATGATCAAGTCTCTCTGTGTGATCTGCTAACATCAGCAGTAGATAAAGCTGTGGATAGTAAGAATGGTCATCTGGATCTGTTCCTGCGGTTCCTGCTGGGCGTCTCACTGGAGTCCAATCAGAGACTCTTACAGGATCTAATGACACACACAGAGAACAGCTCAGAGACCATCAGAGAAACCACACTGTACATTAAAATGAAGATCAGAAATGATGGTGTTAATGATTATTTTAAACATCCT
Source organism: Carassius gibelio (assembly GCF_023724105.1). Taxonomy (NCBI): domain Eukaryota; kingdom Metazoa; phylum Chordata; class Actinopteri; order Cypriniformes; family Cyprinidae; genus Carassius; species Carassius gibelio. Next base: position 32,779,567 of record NC_068396.1, on the reverse strand, counting down.
CCTCTCTCAGTTGGTGAATCCATCAATCTGTTTCTCTGTCTGCTGGAAGTGAAAGATCAGACTCTGTTCAGAGAGATTCAGGAGTTTGTGAAATCAGACAAACACTCAGAGAAACTCTCTCCTGCTCAGTGCTCAACAATCTCCTACATGCTTCAGATGTCAGAGGAGACACTGGATGAACTGAACACCAAGAAATACAACACATCAGATGAGGGGAGAAGAAGACTGATACCAGCTGTGATCAACTGCAGAAAAGCCCTGTAAATGTTTAATCATCAACTAAAGGATCATATTTAATAATGAATCTGACTCCTTTACAATAAATGTTCCTGAATGAGAGATTTTCTCCAGAATAACAGGCCAGAATCCAGAGTCATGACAGGTGTTTTTAGTACAGTAGATAATGGAGTAAAGCCTCTGTTATTATTAATTATCCATTAATTTTGAAAATGTTGATCACTTTTTTCATGAAATCGTTTGTAAAAGTTAAAACATGAAAGCACTGTATTTATTCAGTCTGGTGAATCAACTAAAATATATGAAGAAACAAGTAAAAGTTCATAATTTATAGACACACAGTAGGGATGCAGTGATTAACCGGTTTCACGATTAACCGCGATTTAAAACATCACAGTTAATAAATCACAAAATCTTTACTGCACCGAGTGTTTCTGTCACACAGAACAGAACTGTTGCAAGTACACAGCAAAATCCCCAGTGTTAATTTAACACTCTGAGTGTGGACTCATATAAACACTGAAGCAGTGTTAAAAGTAACACTGAAGCAGAGTTGAAGTTAATGAGATAATTAAGAAGTTAATTGAGTTATGATTGAGCATTATTGAAGACACCTGATGTTAACAAGCAGAATCACAAACGAGAAAAATCACAATTTGTGTGTCACCATTATAGTGGTCAGTGTTTGCTTTAGTTGGGATCTTGAACCTTCAGTTATTAAGGTTTCTTTACTGTACACATAAATTAGGTGGATAAGTGATCCAGCATTTTTGCCATAATATGTAAGATCTTTTTGTCTCTGATCTCTGATCTGATAGAAATAAAGTCAGTCTGGTTAGTAATGTGTGAAGTTGGTGAAGCTGTTTGTTGATTGTTTAAATCTTCAGTTGATTTCATCTAAAGCTGTGGCTGAAGTCAGTTGTATTTCTTGTGTGTGTCTTGTTTCTCTTTTCTTCAGTGATTCTACTCATTACCAGCAGCTGTTGATCATTGTCTGAATTCACTCATTAGTGTTCATTCTCTCTGTCAGGTGGACTATATTAGTAAACGCATGTAGGGAATAGTGAATGAGGGTAGTGTTGTCAAAAGACCCGGTACCTCGGCAACAAGTCGGTAAAATTTTTTAAAAATGTGACAGTAACAGGTTTCTTTAAGTACCGGTAGTACCGAGGTCCTGTTCAAAACCGGTTCAGCACTATTATTTCCGCGAAGCAGAATCTCAAAATCCAGTCATGAAAATGAAAAATACATTTTAATATGGACAGTCATGGAATTTGTCAAAGTTAGCATAAACTAATCAAATCAAATCTCCATATGGACCAGTATCTGTAAATGTTAAGCCGCAAAAGTTTGAAATATGAATCCGTGTTCTGCCCGTCTCTGTGTGAATTAATGCATGGCAGAGACGTGCAGGTTTGTTTACTACATAGACTGAAGCACATGACGCTTGCATTAATTTCAGCATCTGAGCTTCAGAGTTCTCTCTCCATCAAGCGATCTAAACTTTTCAGTTCATCTCAATGGAAGCACAGCGAACCTGTATTTGTGAAGGCGCATGACTCACCGTTGCTTTACTGATAGCGCTGTTTCTCACACATGCAAAGAGAGCGAGAGAGCGAGAGTCTTACCACGCTGAATCAACACACTATATGTAAACTATTCTTTGTTGTCTTCTCCTGTCAAAATAATGGAGTTCATTTAGAATTATTCATTTTTTTTTTTTTCGAACAAGCAGAAGAAATAACGGTTTCTCCGGTAATGGGCAGAGCTAATGCACAAATGGCAATTTCATTGGCTGGCGCTGATCTAGTACCGCCCCTGTTTTGATTTCATCAAATCAGTTTGACCAAACGCATACAACGTGATTAATATTCATGAACCCAGCAGCTCATCAATTCATAGTGCATTGTATCAGACTTTCCGCTAGAAAAAAATGTTTTCCTTTTCCGGACATTTTGATGATATGCCAGTCAAGTATCGCCTCTTAATTAGTCAAGTTGAGGAAAACTGGAGGCAGGCTATGTAACGTAAAAAATGACATAATCAGGCCGCCGAATGCAACATGTTTATTAGCCCAACTTTCAAATAGACGGAAAAAAAAACATTTTCTACTATGGTTCATTTCTTCATTCGGATCTATTTGCGATCCATTCCATTCTAAACAAACAAAGCATATGTTTCGTCCTTGTTTCATTATAGATTAAGATAATAATTCATAAATGCACGCATAATTATCAGTGAACTTGATAAAAGTTGCAGATATGTTTTACATGCATGCACAAACAAATGCCTTTCAACTTATGTGTGCAAAATTCAGAATGAAATGAATGTGCAGCAATTTGTACAAATAGAGATTCTAGGTCTACTATACATGTTGTTAAATAAGCTTATTTAGTATTTGTTAAAATATTATAATGTTATTTTTTAATTTATGTTGATTATGAAAAGTGAACCGCACGAGTAAGATAAGATGCGCAATATCGAGAGACATGGAGCGGGTCAGACATGATTTTGACCACTTAATTAAGTTTTGTTTAGTAGAAATACTTTTTTGAAGTCAATTTCGTTTTGTATAAATTATATCTTAATTTTAATAATTTTTTGTATCAACCAATTGCCTGGATTTAATACATAAGAAGCAAATATAGCAGACGACAGGCCTAATCATGCAGGCGCCCTCGCGGCCACTTGCATTGCTAGTGAACTGGAGTGCATCTCATCCTAATTTAACGAAACTCAGCGTAGGCCTCACAGACATGACATCTATCTTAAGAAAGCTTGAAATGTCTTTTTAACAATGTAAAACGAAATTTTTTTTACCCATGCTAATTACACATTAAATTCAGGTAGGCTACTGAGTCGCTGTCTTCAGTGCCCAGAAAAGCGCTGAAACGGAGATGAAAGGGGAACCCGTTTTTATTTATTTATTTTTCTGGAGGCCCACCTACAATCAAAATCCTGGCGCCGCTAGTGCTTCGCAGCGGTCTGATATCAAGAAATAACAGACCGCATTCCACATTGGAATTCAACCAAGCCATGTAATAATGTTTAATAACTTTCAAACGAGCCTGTTCCTTCATAACATAGCCAAAGTTCGGTGTATTTTTGCTTTATACATTTTAGGCTTATTCTCAAATTCAGATTGTGTTGGGGTGGGCGGGATTATTAGGCAATTTTATTCTGACAATTTGACCGGAGAGATTTAATTTTGTCGGACATTTCATTTTTTTTCCGGCCAATGTCCGGCAATTACCGGACAACGGAAACCCTGCATTGTATATACATTAGTATGATAGTAAAATTAGTTGCAGTATTATCTTTTAATAATAATTAAGATCTACTGTATTTCTTTTTTTTACAAAAACCCTCAATGTCCAAAAATACCTTAAGCATCACCACCAGTCTTAATTCAGTTAAACTGACAAATATGCATTCATTAGGCCTAAGAGTTAATTTTTACATAAAGGCATTGTGCTAGAAATATTACTATTATTTATTAAAATGTATGTGATACTGCACTGAAAAAAGTAATAAGTAAATTTACTTAATTTTTATTTGGCAAGTTTTTGCACAAGCATTTTTCAAGTAAATTTAACACATTTGGAAATTAAGTAAATCTACTTAACTAAGTTAAGTAAAAAAAAAAAAAAAAAAAAAAAAATCACCGATATAAAGTATAACAACCTACACCTAGGTACAGGTTAACACCTGATGGCGTTTCTTCTGGGCTTTTGAGTTACAACAAACATGTTTTAGAAACACACGGTTATAACAGCCAGAGAAAAGACTAAGACAGAAATCAAGGGTCAAGAGCCCAACTAAAGCAAACACTGATCTCTAACATGGTTACTTCAAATGAAACAATAAATCAACATCTAAACCTTAGTTCATTCTCCATAAGATCTTCTGTAGACGTCTGACAGAAATAAAGTCAGTCTGGTTATTAATAAGTGGAGCTGGTGATGCTGTTTGTGGGTTGTTTTATCAGATCTTGAGAGATTTCATGTATTTTATTTCAGTTGATTTCATCTAAGTCTGTGTCTGAAGTCAGTTGTAGTAGTTCTTGTGTTTCTCTTTTCTTCAGTGATTCTGTTTGTTAACAGCAGCTGTTCATCACTAATTCTCAATCAGCACTTAGTTAATCAATTAATTACTTAAATGCAAAGTTTTAAAACTTACATGGTTTAAATCAAGGCAATCTATTTACTCAAACGGTTTGAGTAAAGTTTACTTATCGGGTTTTACAGTGCTATTTCTTTTGTCTGTTTTCTTAATTGCAGAATATTTATCATGTGCATCCAGTCCTTCTTGCTGTCTTTGCTGTAAACTGGTTTAAAGGGACAGAAGTGAGAGACTTATTTACCCTCATTTGATAAAACTGTTTTGAAAAAAAAAAATATTTTACATTTAGAAATTTCTAGAATATCTGTTTCAGGTTTTTTGTTAGTGTAAAAACTTTTCCAAAATAAAAAAGTAAGTAAGTGAAGTTTTCACTTATTTTTCACAAGATCTTGAAGTGTTCCTGTAGCTCAGTGGTAGAACATTGCATTAGCAAGCGTAAGGTTTGGGGTTTGATTCCCCGGGAACACATGATAGGTGAAAAGTGTTAGCCTGAATGCACTGCAAGTTGCTTTGGATAAAAGTATCTGCTAAATACATTAATTTAATATTATTTAATTAAATTTTACTCAATAAAATGTACTTATTATTATTTTTTATTTTTTTTACTTAACTTAGTTAAGTAGATTTACTTAATTTCCAAATGTGTTAAATTTACTTGAAAAATGCTTGTGCAAAAACTTGCCAAATAAAAATTAAGTAAATTTACTTATTACTTTATTCAGTGTGCTACTACTGTTGAAAAAATTTATAAAACTTTATTTTTTTAAAGAAATAAATCACAATATTTCTTCCATGTTTTAATTTTAATAGCAAATCCCCTTTATTTACCAAAAATGAAATGTTTAAATTTCATAAATTAAAAGACAAACTAAATTTGGGTGAAACTTGTTTACTTTTTTCATAATTATATAACTTGTAGAAAAAACTTTAAACACAATTGTAAATAAGTATAAAAAATAGCATTGGTTTTATTTTTAGTGCTAAAAAGTTATTTTTTTACCGTGGTACTGTGACAACACTAAATGAGGGTGTAGGGTGTGATTTGAAACACAGCCGCTGAGTGTCGAGTTTGAACATTATTAATTTACGATTAATAGCAGCAGGCTACCTTCTCGAAAATTATAAATATTTCCCAGAATGAACTGTTTTAATGAAAAACAGCATGTTGCTGACAAAATTTGGCTGTTTTTTAAAGCAATTTTTTTTACAGTGAAAATGGTCCTGTCTGAAGTATGTTTACAGTTTTTTTACAGACGCTAGGACACATTTCTCAATACTTAGGTCACTTTTGCCAAACTCTTCACACAGTGAGCACAACAGAAGTCAATGAGGGCTAAACTGAGGATCAATTATCATTGCTTTGGCACAAAATGCATTCAATGACTACATCTCTCAAATTTGATGAATTCTTTTCTCACTCAGACACAACAACTGACAAAACTCTTTGTGCGTACAAGTCAATTTGCACATGCTTACATAATGTTTTCAAAACTGTTAAACTTATGTTCAAAACAATAACATAATACAAAACTGAATAAGACAGCTGTTTGCTACATTTCAACAGTAATATTTGAATGAAATATATTTTAAA
>NC_068396.1:32753617-32768617 GCF_023724105.1 Carassius gibelio | reverse complement strand
AGTAAATGTAACTCGTTACTACCCACCTCTGATCACAGTACTGAAGACGCAGTGGTAACATTATTATGTTGATTTTGAAGGATCTGGATAAGCCTAAAACTACAGCTGGTCCTTTTCTTGGACATTACATCTGCATTCAGTACAATCCAATCATAGCTTTAATTGACAAAGATGATTCAAATAAAAGTTAATCCTTATCTTATTAATTTATACTATTCTTGAAATAGCAGATGAACAGTGCTTTCACACCAAGGGCAAACGATTGATCACCTTCTGCTAATTCTCTCCTGCACACTAGGTGGCGCTGAACAACAACCTCAGATATGTGTCTCGTATATGAAGTTAACATCCTCCACTGCTCAACACACAGCATTAAATTAAGATAAATAAACACAAACCATCTATAATGCTTACAAGAACACATCTTAAAATATACACCTGCTTTTAATTTGTAATAAACATCCTTTATTGTAATGAAAATTCCATGAGCTGCATAAAAGCACATATGAAATATGAAAGCAAACAAATATTGTGAAGATATATTTTGTGTGTAGAAAAAAAAATCAAATTTTTTTACATTTGCATTTACATTTAATCATTTAGCAGACGCTTTTATCCAAAGCGACTTACAAATGAGAACAATAGAAGCAGTCAGGTCAACAAGAGAACAACAACAGAATACAAGTGCCATGACAAGTCTCAGTTAGTCTAGTACAGAACGCATAGCCAGGTGTATATAATTTTTTTTTTTTTTTTTACTTAAATGAAAAAGACAAGAAAAGGAAAAGTACTGGTGTTAGTAGGTTAAGTGCAGGCGAAAAAGATGAGTCTTTAGATGTTTCTTGAAAATGAGTAAAGACTCAGCTGTACAAATTGAGATTGGGAGGTCATTCCACCAGCTGGGCACAGTCCAGGAAAAGGTCCGTGAGAGTGATTTTGAATTTCTTTGGGATGGCACCACAAGGCGTTGTTCACTTGCAGAGCGCAAACTTCTGGAGGGCACATAAGATTTAACCAGTGAGTTTAGGTAAGTTGGTGCCGTGCCAGTGGTCGTCTTGTAGGCAAGCATCAGTACCTTGAATTTGATGCGAGCAGCTACTGGTAGCCAGTGTAACCTGATGAGGAGAGGAGTAACATGAGCTTTTTTTGGCTCATTGAAGACAACCCTCGCTGCTGCATTCTGGATCATTTGCAGAGGCTTGACAGTACATGCAGGAAGAGCCAGGAGAGCATTACAATAGTCCAATCTGGAGAGACCAAGAGCTTGGACAAGAAGTTGGGTTGCTTGCTCTGACAGGAAGGGTCTAATCTTCCTAATGTTGTATAAGGCAAACCTGCAGGACCGGGTCGTTGTAGCAATGTGGTCAGTGAAGCTTAATTGATGATCCATCACAACTCCTAGGTTTCTGGCTGTCCTCGAAGGAGTTATGGTTGACGAGCCCAGCTGTATAGAGAAGTTGTGATTAATCAATGGGTTAGCTGGAATCACCAGTAGTTCAGTCTTTGTAAGGTTAAGCTGAAGGTGATGGTCATTCATCCAGCTAGAAATGTCACTCAGACAGGCTGAAATGCGAGCAGCTACCGTCGGGTCATCAGGCTGGAATGAGAAGTAGAGTTGGGTGTCATCAGCGTAGCAGTGATAAGAAAAGCCGTGCTTCTGAATGACAGATCCTAAAGATGTCATGTAGATGGAGAAGAGAAGTGGTCCAAGTACTGAGCCTTGTGGAACCCCAGTAGCAAGGTGGTGTGACTTTGAAACATCACCCCTCCAAGACACACTGAAGGATCTGTCAGAGAGGTAGGACTTAACCCACAGGAGTGCAGTTCCAGAGATGCCCATCTTTCTGAGGGTAGACAGGAGAATCTGGTGATTAACAGTGTCAAAAGCAGCAGACAGGTCCAGTAAGATGAGTACAGAGGATTTTGAAGCTGCTCTTGCTAGTCTCAGTTGAGCAGAGCAGTCTCAGTTGAGTGGCCACTTTTGAAGCCAGATTGGTTGCTGTCCAGGAGGTTGTTCTGTCCAAGGAACATAGAAAGCTGGTTGAACACAGCCCGCTCAAGTGTCTTTGCAATGAATGGAAGAAGGGATACCGGTCTGTAGTTTTCAAGAAGCGCTGGATTTAGAGATGGTTTCTTGAGCAGTGGGCTTACCCGAGCCTGCTTGAATGCTAAGGGAAATGTTCCAGAGTGAAGAGAGGAGTTGATAATGTGAGTAAGTGAAGGTATGACTGAAGAAGAGATCGCTTGGAGGAGGTGAGTGGGGATAGGATCAAGTGGACAAGTAGTAGGATGATTGGACAGGAGAATTTTGGAGACGTCCATCTCTGAGAGTGGAGAGAAGGAGGATAAAGAGTGTGCATCAGTCATTGTGAAGTTTTCCTCAGTCTGTGGTGTGGAGAATTGTTCACTGATGGATCTCGTCTTATTTGTGAAGAAAGCTGCAAAGTCGTCCGCTGTAAGAGTCGATGGAGGAGGTGGAGGCGGCGCATTAAGAAGAGAAGAGAAAGTCTTGAATAGTGTCCGAGCGTCACAGCAGCTGTTAATTTTGTTGTGGTAGTAGGATGTTTTAGCTGTGAAGACATTTGCAGAGAAGGAAGAGAGGAGAGATTGATACACACTGAGGTCCGTAGAGTTTTTTGATTTCTGCCATTTCCTCTCTGCAGCCCTGAGTTTAGAGCGATGTTCACGGAGAACCTCGGACAGCCAGGGGGCAGATGGGGCAATGCGTGCTGGTCTAGACGACAGTGGGCAAAAGTTGTCCAAGCAAGATGTTAAAGTGGAGCAAAGAGTGTCCGTAGCACTGTTCGTGTCCAGAGCAGAAAACTGAGAGAATGGTGGAAGAGAGGATGAAACCACAGCAGATAGGCGAGATGGAGAGAGTGAGCGTATGTTCCGTCGAAAGGTGACCTGCGTTGGAAGTGATCAGAGGTGTGCAGTGGAGCAACTGAAGAGGTGTCCACAGAGCAACCGCGCGTGTAGATGAGGTCAAGTTGGTTGCCCGATTTGTGAGTCGCTGTAGTGGACACTACCTTGAGATCAAATGAGGTGAGCAGAGTTTTGAAGTCAGCAGCCTGGGGTTTATCTAAGTGGATGTTGAAGTCACCAAGCAGTACCAGAGGAGTACCATCTTCAGGAAAGTTTTATAGCAGCACATCCAACTCCTCCAAGAAGTTTCCCAGTTGACCTGGAGGACGATAAATGACCACAAAGTGGATTTTAACAGAGTGGGTTACAGTAATGGCATGTGATTCAAATGAACCAGTACCTGTAGGTGATGGCTGAAGTTCAAATTTTCATTCTTTGGATATAAGGAGACCCGTACCTCCACCCCTCCCAGTGGTACGAGGAGTGTGGGAACAAGTGAAATTAGTAGAGAGGGCTGCAGGGGTGGCAGTATCTTCAGGTTTGATCCAAGTCTCTGTCAGTGCCATGAGGTTGAGACCGGAATGGGTAGCAATAGAGGAAATGAAGTCTGCTTTGTTAACTGCAGACTGGCAGTTCCAGAGACCAACTGGAATAGAGAGCATAGTAGTAGAGGTCAGAGGGACATGGCGTAGGTATGTCAGACAGGCCTTCCTGCGACGTACATAGCGTGCTCTCCGAGTGTTAGTAGTGATAGTAGAGATCTGAAAGCACATAGTGACTACAAGTGTAAGATATATTTGAGAACAAACTATACAAAGAGTGGAAAAAGAGAAAAGCAATACTCAGGTGCCCTGTCGGTGTCCTTGCTCGGTGGAGTCGCACAGGTAGAGTCGATTGTCTTTACACTCATCGGTCTTCACACGAGGAGGGTTCACACGAGGGTTGCCGCGACCGCTGCCGCGGTGAAACCTAGTGCTTTGTATTAGCCTGATTACCTGTGATTGAAGTCAGCTGGCCACGCCTCACTATTTAGCAGATCGAAACCAGGCAGTCCCGCGATAGGCAAACGCAAAACCAAGCGCCACTTTCAGCACGTATTAACCACGGTAAGACACACACAATTTAAACCAAAAAAACTTTCCTAGCAATGATGATCACACACTAGTCTGATGAGAAAACAAGACAAAACACTCACAAGCTGCTGTCCTTCTATGTTGCTCGACTGTTTATTTTTATGTACAGAATGGCAGGAGATATGATCACACGATTGACGTGCTCTTAATCATAACACTCGCGCATGGTGAAGAAAACAGACAGTGCTCTTCAGATCACATAATTCACAGATATTATATTCTTTATAAAGAACATGTAAGAATAAATCTGTTCTAAGATACAGGCCGAAGTGGGACTCATATTCACCTAGAAATGTTTAATGTTCTAGGAATGTTTTCAGCGGCTAGTTTTATTTTAGTTCCCAGAATGTTCTGCTAAAAGTTAGGATAACATTCTCTAAAAACATTCAAAAAATGTATATTGATAACATTGTTACAACATTATTCTCTAACATTCTAATTAAGCTTCCCATCACACTAGATGTGGACTGACATTGCTCAGAAGTGAAATGTTGGTTGCAAGTGAAAACCCAACCTCTGTTTGGTGTCAAACTCTAGTGTAAATAACTCCAGAAACAGTATTACCAACTTCACTTATTAAAAACAAGATTTATTTCTGTCATACATGTAAAAAAGTTCTTATTGCGATTAACAGAGGTGTTTATTGAAAATAATAGTTTAGCTTGATGTCACCATTATGGTGATCAATACTTAGGCAGTATGACTCTTTCAGTTACGGTTCATTTAACTGCTGTAGCTATATTTGTTACAGCGAAAACAGTGAGATACAAATATCATCAGGTGATGTTGGTACTTGCTGATATTAGAACTTTCCTCATGTAGTAATCTGGTCAGCTTGTTTTATCTGGAGTTATATGCTATTGATTTAACATTAGTGACTACAGCAGATGCAAGGCATAAAAGCATACAAGTTTATATCATATTTTATCTGTTCTTTTTAAATTTTGTTGTTAATGAACCAGAGAAAGCTTAGACACACAGAGACCTCAAGAATTTGTGTATGAATCAATGGTGACATGCTTCATGCCGCAATGCATTCTGGGTGACATGAATGAGTTTTGTGTGATGTACCCAGAATACATTGCAGCATGTCACCATTGTTGAGATTCATACATTGAATCCTGATGTTTGTGTGAGAAAAAAAAAAAAGTGTATATTTTTTTCTAATTATTGAAATAGTCTGCTTTAAAGGTCCCGTTTTACGCGCTTTTTTGAAGCTTTGATTGTGTTTACAATGTGCAATATAACATGTGTTCATGTTTCACGTGTAAAAAAACACAGTATTTTTCACACAATTCACTTATCTGTATACCGCCGTTTTCCCTGTCACAAAAGCGGGCTGATGACTTCCTTGTTCTATGAAGTCTCTCCTTCAGAAATACGTAACGAGTTCTGATTGGGCCAGCGGTTCCTGTGCTGTGATTCGACAGCAGCTGAGAGCTGGCTGCCCTCCTGGTAACGTGATTGGACTAGTTTTGGAGTAGTTTTGAGAAGCAAGTGGGCAGGAGTATGTGCTGGAGATGTACTTATAATCACAGGAGCGTTTTTACTGAAGAGATGCGCATGAAAACCGCATTCGTCTTTTTGCACAGCCCTAACATCTAGTTAACAAAGCTAAACAGCGTTGCCCTTTGTGTAATAAGTTACAGAAACTGTTAAACGCACCAACTTAAATAATAAAATACACTTACCGGTTGTGGTCCATAAACAACGCCTTCTCCAGACAAAGAGGGAACTGCTCCATCTTTCAAGAATAATCTTTGTGCAAATCCGGCATTAAACTGATTGAGATGAGAAAGTTGTCCTCAGCAAGTCCTCAGCAAAATGAGCTGCACATAGTTTTACATGTGCATTATAATGTTCGGGAACCGAGTTAAACATAAATTGTAACCATTAATCTCAAAGTACAGCGTTCCTGGGAAGACCAAACAAAGATGATTGGACTCCAAGATAAAAAAAAAACAGCGTTTCAACGACATGGCGACAAAAACAAACAGCTCTTCCTCTTCTCCGTCGGAGCGCAACAAGGCCACGCCCCCTGTTTGTGAATTCATGTGGGCGGAGGTTAGTCAAAAAAACTGTTTTAGTGACGTCATTCCTGCAGGAACTAGAGGGATGTAGTCCAAACGGGTCGTTTTTTGTAGGCGAATTCTGTTAAATCAAATATCTCGCTTGGCATTGAACTTTGAGCTTTAGCATTTTACAGATATTATTTATACTCTAACAACAACATTACACACTAACTAATGTTTAAAACATGGAATCACGAAGAAGGGGACCTTTAAATTCAGCTGTGTCTCAGGCTGTTGAGCCATTAAGTTGCTTTACATGTAACTAACACCATACATTAGATTTGGTGACAATGGGTAAACAGATCACATATGTGATGATGTGTTAATCACCAGTAAGCAACCAGGACCATCAAACCAGATGTTAACTTGCTTTTTTTTTGCCACAATAAAGATTATAGCAGCTAAAGCACAACACTGCCAAGTCAAGTGTCAAATTGCACAACTGAAACCAACACTTATCACCATTATGGTGACATCAAACAAACTATTACTTTAAACAAGGCAAGGCAAGGCATCTGATTAAATCTTAATAAGAATGTTAGGTGATAATGTTCTAATAATGTTATTAATAAACATATTTAGAATGTTTCTAGAGAATGTTATCATATCTTTTGAGAGAACGTTCTGGTAACAAAAATAAAACTATCCACTAAAAACATTGTAAGAACAATCCATGGAAATGTTCTTAGAATATTTTTAGAACAAAAAAATTCTAGCTGGGTATTCAGCCCTAAAGTTTGATGCTTAGAACGGCCCACTTTAGTTCACGACTGACAATATTAAAATAATGTAATTAAAACCTGTATATAAGTCTGCAATAGTGCACTGTTCTCTACAGCCTTGTAATCCATTGTATTTTTCTAGAGCAGTTGTTCTCGATCTTTTTACCTCAGGACCCCCTGCTCTCAGAGTCAATAGTGCAAGGCCCCTCCCAACCTTTTCTATTCACAAAAATCTGTGTATTGTAGTGTAATTATTTTTCAATTCTGTGTAGAGAGGAGTCACTGCGAAAAAGTGTACACACATAAGGAAAAACAATTCCTTGCTTTTTTTGTGTGACAAATAATTGTGCCTGGTGTGATTAGACCTATAGGGATCTATTGATTTAATTCAAAAGCATCATCGTGCCAAATTGATCTTTCTGTGTGTGTCTGTAGATGATCTGTCTCTGTGTCTGTAGGTTGTCTGACTGTATGGTGTCAGAGGAAGGCTGTGGTTATTTGTCTTCAGCTCTGAGTTCAAACCCCTCACACCTGAGAGAGCTGGATCTGAGCTACAATCACCCAGAACCATCAGGAGTACAGCTGCTCAATCACAAACTGGAGGATCCAAACTATACACTGGAGAAACTCAAGTATGTTAAACACTAACGCCTGTTTCACACATACTCCATCTGCAGTGCGTATGCGTTGTGTAATTTTTTTACACACCCATGATAACGGATTCCAGCGTTCATACTGAACGAGGTTGCAGTCCGTCAGTGTGTTCAAAGAGCAGTGCATCTGCAGCAGTGCAGCGATTGTTAACGTACTGAGTCTATTTTTGCTGTGCTGCATGCGCTGAATTAAAGTAACAGCGCATTGTTCGTGGGAAAAATGAACATGGATTGACATGGAAATGCAGTCATTTCACAATAAATGTGTATTAATTAAAGCCTACTGTGCTTCACACTCAACACATGGGTTTTTGGCTAGGTTTAACACAAGAAAAAGAGCACCTTAAGATAAACAAGGCAACATAATATGTTTTATGGAAGCAGAAAAACAAAGTTCATTAAGACCCGTGGGATTGCTTGTGATAAAGATTTAAATGCAAAAGGCATGAGAGTCGACTGTTTCTGTCAGTGTTTTCATTTTACATATTTGTGATATCCTAACAAGAAAAGTAGGCTACAATGTTAAGTTAAAATATTTTGCCGCTTGCTTGAGCAGCTTATTATACAAACCTAGAAGTCAAATGCATGAATAATATGTTATTTATATTTATTGAGTTTAAACTGATGTCTGATTATGAAAGATTGTTTCTGTTCTGTGATAAAAGACTCACAATGCTGAAAAGGGTTATTAATATTATTATTTTTATATGATTTGAAATATAAAAATAATGAACAAATGTTGTGTTTGTGAACTAACAAGCCGCGGATCTGTAGTGGACTGCAAACTGTGTGAAAGCACAATGAGTCCGTGCCGCTTCAGCACCACACACGTAACGCACACGGACTGCAGACGGAGTATGTGTGAAACTGACGTAATACTGACATACTAAGTGTGTGTGTGTGTGTGTGTGTGTGAGTGATGCAGATCTACAATAATGTGTGTTTGTGTGTTTGTAGTGTGGATCATGGAAGAGAGATCAGGATGAGAGCAGGACTACCAAAGTGTAGGTCTACACATACACACACACACACACACACACACACGGAATCGATAAGCGGAATTGGAATCGATAAAATTCGATATTATTAGATAAAAAAATATATCCAATCCTACTGATGATTGCTTTTGTTCTTCAGGATCAAATATATGTAAATATATTTTACACCAATATAATTTGGGTCATTTATTTGTGATTATTTCTGAAAATATATTTTTAATATGTTTTTTAAACCAATAACACAAATATTTTGACCTCTATATTTCAGTCCAAGAAAGTTAATTTTCTTGAAATTGGCCGCTGTGTTGACGCTCTCAACAAACACGTCTGTGATTGGCTACAGTGACCAGCGCTGCAGAAACACACTGTAAATAGAAAGTGTTGATGATCTACACAGACACACAGACACACACAGATTCATCTGAAAGAAGCGTCTGTCAGAGCGAACAGAAACCTACTATCATTACACTTTAACACTGAAACACAGCTTTCACTATATTAGTGAACACATCGGTGAATGATGAGGACATTCTGGACTTTGTAAATCTAGTCAAAGCTGTAAACACACAGACATCTTCAGTGTTGTGTTGTTCTTGATGTTTCTCTCTTCTTGTGTTCAGATGCCTGTGATCTCACACTGGATCCAAACACAGCACACACTCAACTCGTTCTGTCTGATGAGAACAAGAAGATCACACATGTGAGAGATCCTCAGCTGTATCCTGATCATCCTGAGAGATTTGATGATGTTCTTCAGGTTCTGTGTGTTGAGAGTCTGACTGGACGCTGTTACTGGGAGACTGAATGGAGCGGATCTGCTGTTATATCAGTGTCATATAAAGGAATCAACAGGAAAGGATGGAGTGATGACTGTGAGTTTGGAAACAATGACAAATCCTGGAGTCTGGAGTGCTTTTATAACAGTTTCTCTGTCCGTCACAACAATAACAGAACTGTTATTCCTGCTGTCTATCCATCCTCTAATAGAGTAGGAGTGTATTCTAATAGAGTAGGAGTGATTTCTAATAGAGTAGGAGTGTATGTGGACGTGTCTGCTGGTGTTCTGTCCTTCTACAGCGTCTCTGACACACACACACTCACACACTTACACACACTCAACACCACATTCACTGAACCCCTCTACGCTGGATTTGGGGTTAATCCTGATTCCTCAGTGTCTCTGTGTGATATTAAATGATAGAGAGACTCTTTCTGATCTTCACACAAACTCATCAAATCTCACATCACTACATTGCTATTCATTTTTAATTAGTTTTTGATCATCATACAGAAGTTATGAATCTAGATCAGACTCATACTGTTCTGAATCTTGTAAACTGCTCATCAAATCTCACATAATTACATTTCTATTCATCTTAATTCGTTTTTTATTGTCTTACAGAACTTTCTATTGTAAACTGCTCATCAAATGTAATAAAAGTCCATGAGTGACTCATTTGATCCTGAACTGGTTTCTGAATCCTGATCTGAACTGATGACAGTGTGAATAATCATGAATGTGATTGAAATCAGAGGCTGAATTGACTCTGAATGAATCCGTCTCCTGATCGTCTGCTTTATTTCTCTGTCTGCGCTGATTTAACACTCGATTCACTGAATGAATTGTGTCCAAACACTCACAGTATTGCTGCTGAACACGGTTGATCTGGCTCTAATTCAGTCTTTCAGGAGCTTCAGAGCTTCAATCTGCTGCTGGATCACTAGAACATCTTCATCAGCATCTCTTCTTCTGAAATGATGCTCTTTTCTGCTTTATTATTTCTCCACCAGCACAAGAACAGAAAGTTACTCATTAACATCACAGAAGTCCTCTGAGCGTTAACTGGTTTCAATATTCCATGAACAGGTGTGTGTCGGTGAAGAGCTTCAGTTCTCTCACACTGTGATGCTAGTTCTACTGAGAGAACAAGTGTTAGACTCGAACCTTCCTCTAATCTCGTCACCAGTGGTACATCTCTGCCTTAACTGAAGCTTTTACACTTCCTCTCAGTTCCCTGAAGATCCTAACGCACTTCTCTACAGCTGACACTCACACACACACACTGCTCACAGCAGACAGAATACACTCAATCAAATACACACACTCTCTCTCACACACACACACACACACACACTGCTCACAGCAGACAGAATACACTCAATCAAACACACACACTCTCTCTCTCTCTCTCACAGACACACACACGCACACACACACACACTCACTCAGAGACACACACACTCACTCAAAGACACACACACACAGCTCACAGCAGACACAATACACTCAATCAAACACACACTCTCTCTCCCTCTCTCACACACACACACACACACACACAGCTTTAAGAGAATGAACATCATTATAGTGTTTCTGACTTTAACATCGCTTCTAAGCTCGAAGGACTATGAAGCAACAAAAGCTGTTATCTTTTACACCGAGCTGGACTTTATCTGAGGACATCAGCTATAATGCAGTTCTTCAGTGTGTTCTTCAGTGTGTAGTAATGGGTCGTTCTTGAGCGATTTGTTCATGTTGAACGAATCTTTAATGTGACTCAGGAAGAATGAGTCGTCTCGGGGAGTGATTCGTTCAGTTGCGGATGTGCAGTAGTCTCTAGGTTCTGTTCTGGAATTAGTCTAGTCCTGTTTCAGTCAGTGCAGTCTGAGCCGGAAAGAGAATTGATTCGTTTTTTTATTTTTATTTTAATGCCAAGGTAGCAAAGATAAAAGTATAGTCAATGTCAATATTGCATACAAAGAGGTGGCATTACATGCAAAGAACCATTTACAAACCTATGTAAACATAAAAATAAATAATCTAAAACAACAACTTGTATCTCTGTCTGATTTAAACCTTTTCAAAAACACTTTAGCCGAGTAAAATCTGTGTAACAATTTCAATGAGATTTCTCTAACCTTGTTAGTTATTATATATTCTGAAGACATACTTTTTTTAATCAATATGATCAAGCACATTCCTCCAATATGGAGTTGTTACAAGCTCCTTTTGAAAAAGCAATCTAATCTTATAGTTACGTGATGATAGTTTGCCCACTGGGATTTCATATGGGTCTAAATATAAAGATAAAGTGCTGGATGATCTAATGAGTCCCTTAAAAGCAGAACAGGGCAGGTCTAAGGGTATTTTTGGGGCCTGGAGAAGTTTTGTCATGCCCTGAAATTTATCTAAATGGGTAAAGTCTAATCTCACTGCAATCAGCACAAACTGGGCTATAATAATATGTGAAATGCATGTATGTACAGTATTGTTCAAAATAATAGCAGTACAATGTGACTAACCAGAATAATCAAGGTTTTTCGTATATTTTTTTATTGCTACGTGGCAAACAAGTTACCAGTAGGTTCAGTAGATTCTCAGAAAACAAATGAGACCCAGCATTCATGATATGCACGCTCTTAAGGCTGTGCAATTGGGCAATTAGTTGAATTAGTTGAAAGGGGTGTGTTCAAAAAAATAGCAGTGTGGCATTCAATCACTGAGGTCATCAATTTTGTGAAGAAACAGGTGTGAATCAGGTGGCCCCTATTTAAGGATGAAGCCAACACTTGTTGAACATGCATTTGAAAGCTGAGGAAAATGGGTCGTTCAAGACATTGTTCAGAAGAACAGCGTACTTTGATTAAAAAGTTGATTAGAGAGGGGAAAACCTATAAAGAGGTGCAAAAAATGATAGGCTGTTCAGCTAAAATGATCTCCAATGCCTTAAAATGGAGAGCAAAACCAGAGAGACGTGGAAGAAAACGGAAGACAACCATCAAAATGGATAGAAGAATAACCAGAATGGCAAAGGCTCAGCCAATGATCACCTCCAGGATGATCAAAGACAGTCTGGAGTTACCTGTAAGTACTGTGACAGTTAGAAGACGTCTGTGTGAAGCTAATCTATTTTCAAGAATCCCCCGCAAAGTCCCTCTGTTAAAAAAAAGGCATGTGCAGAAGAGGTTACAATTTGCCAAAGAACACATCAACTGGCCTAAAGAGAAATGGAGGAACATTTTGTGGACTGATGAGAGTAAAATTGTTCTTTTTGGGTCCAAGGGCCACAGGCAGTTTGTGAGACGACCCCCAAACTCTGAATTCAAGCCACAGTACACAGTGAAGACAGTGAAGCATGGAGGTGCAAGCATCATGATATGGGCATGTTTCTCCTACTATGGTGTTGGGCCTATTTATCGCATACCAGGGATCATGGATCAGTTTGCATATGTTAAAATACTTGAAGAGGTCGTGTTGCCCTATGCTGAAGAGGACATGCCCTTGAAATGGTTGTTTCAACAAGACAATGACCCAAAACACACTAGTAAACGGGCAAAGTCTTGGTTCCAAACCAACAAAATTAATGTTATGGAGTGGCCAGCCCAATCTCCAGACCTTAATCCAATTGAGAACTTGTGGGGTGATATCAAAAATGCTGTTTCTGAAGCAAAACCAAGAAATGTGAATGAATTGTGGAATGTTGTTAAAGAATCATGGAGTGGAATAACAGCTGAGAGGTGCCACAAGTTGGTTGACTCCATGCCACACAGATGTCAAGCAGTTTTAAAAAACTGTGGTCATACAACTAAATATTAGTTTAGTGATTCACAGGATTGCTAAATCCCAAAAAAAAAAATGTTTGTACAAAATAGTTTTGAGTTTGTACAGTCAAAGGTAGACACTGCTATTTTTTTGAACACACCCCTTTCAACTAATTGCCCAATTGCACAGCCTTAAGAGCGTGCATATCATGAATGCTGGGTCTTGTTTGTTTTCTGACAATCTACTGAACCTACTGGTAACTTGTTTGCCACGTAGCAATAAAAAATATACTAAAAACCTTGATTATTCTGTTTAGTCACATTGTACTGCTATTATTTTGAACAATACTGTACATGATTGTGTTTTTGAGAAAAAAATCGTCTGCGTGGTTAGTGAAAAACTAAAAATGTTAAATCACTTGAATAAGGCCATAAAACACATACATGACATTGGTTCCCGGGACTGTTGAGAACTGGAGCTTGTAGCCTAGAATTTTTCTTTCTAAATTATGTGAAAATCATCATGTTTACTCACAGAAAACAATATATTGATTTAAATTTTCTAAGACACCTTTTGTTGGTAAAAGTCATATGCGAGTAGGAGTCAACTATCATGAATATCATTGTGATTTACACCAGAGAAGACAAAGGCCTGCATAATGAGCTGCATAATGAGCCTCTCATTCAGCTGTGCCACTGTGAGGGAGGACTTACAAGAAAGAATGTGAGAACAAAATAAATGTATATAATTTAATGTTTGTTGTTTATTTAGAATATATTTAATTATCCCACAACATAATTTAATATCCATTTGGGAGTGCAGTTAAACAATTTATTAGGAACAATCAAAGGTGACTTTCAGACTGAATTAATCTTTTACATCCTTACTCCAGTCACACAATCCTTCAGAAATCCTTTAAACAATCTTAATTTCTACAAAAAAAAAAAAAAAAAAAACTTTAGCTTCATTATTATTATTATTAATGTTAAAAAGAGCTGAGTTTTTTTTTTTTTTTTTTTATAATAGGCATGCAACTTTCTTAATAATATGCATGCTAAAAAGCAACTAGTTAATAGTAAGAATTGGTCCCTATACTAAAGTTACCATATAGATCACTTTACTAATTGATTGCTCTCAGATTATAACACAAAATAGTTATGAAAAACATTGCCTATCCTAGCTTCAAAACTTGGTCAGTTACTGTAAAAATCGGTATCGGCAACTGATTGAATTTTACATTTTTCTAATAAGAGAGTTTTTAAAAGCCAGAGTTAAAGCCTTTATTGCTTATAACTCAGTGAAGATTGAATAATCTCTGACTCTAAACATTTAATTTCAAGTAATTTCTCATTTTCATTTAGTACAAAACTAACTAAACCTAATAAAAAATGTAGAAGAACTTTACTGATATGATAGTGATAGTAAAATAACACTGCTTTATAGTGAACACTGATTTAAAACTTCTTGTTAGAGAATATAGTTTGTGGAGGTTAAATAAAACCTGTATTCAAAAAAGAACTTCTTGTCACAACGGTAACAGTGAATGAATTTAAAAACAAATACTGGCCTTACCTTTTTCTTACCCATCTTTCATCTATTATTTGTATATGAACTATAGTACTAATAAGCATTATTGTTTATAAATGTTTTGCTATAATTTATACTAGCTAGCTTCCCTTTCTCCGTGAAGCGTCTTTAATGACTTTAATGAGTGTTAAAGTGATTTTAGATCTGCTGAATAAGCGTATCAAACACAGCTGGAGAGACTGTAGTGCACGGGATCTCTCCACTGATGGACGTGACGTGATCTCAGGGAAAGTTCATCTGTTTAGGAGAGTCTGAAGCTTCCCTCAGAGAAACTGTGAACGTCCTCAGTGTAGAAGATGAGGGAATAACTGTAGAACCTGTTCAGCTCACACGAGACCAACCATCCTTCTCTATTAACACATTCATTATAAGATGGATAATGAGATGGGACAAACACTGCGATCTTCTTCTCTACATGCGCTCTGAA